>NW_016824383.1:2703122-2732318 GCF_001698545.2 Rhinopithecus bieti
ATAAATGATAAACATATTTAAACGGTAAAAGACAGTTCAAAACTGGTGTTGGGAGGACACACACACACACACACACAAAATGCAATTTGTATTTCTGTCTCACCCTATACACAAAAGTAAGCTTTGGAGAGATTAAAGATCTAATTGTAAAACATTAATTTTCAAATTATGAAGAGAGAATACAAGAAAATCTCTTAACAATTTGGTAAAATAAATAGCTTTCTTTTTTTTTTTTTTGAGATGGAGTTTCACTCTTGTTGCCCAAGCTGGAGTGCAATGGCACAATGTCTGCTCACTGAAACCTCCGTCTCCTAGGCTCAAGCAATTCTCCTGCCTCAGCCTCCCAAGTAGCTGGGATTACAGGCACCTGTCACCACATTCATCTAATTTTTGTATTTTTAGTAGAGACGGGGTTTCATCATGTTGGCCAGGCTGGTCTCAAACTCCTGACCTCAGAAGATCCACCCGCCTCGGCCTCCCAAAGTACTGAGATTACAGGCGTGAGCCACCGGGCCCAGCCTGGAAGAGCTTTCTTAAGGCAAAAAAAAAAAAAAAAAATCAAAAGGCATAGAAGAAAAATCTGATAAACCCAATCAGATACAAATTTAAATTCTCTGCAGCAAGACAGGAGAAGTTCTAAAGCAGGGGACAGACTTGGATAAATTAATTTATATTAATGATTAATCTTTGATATATAACAAAGGTGAGTGTCCAAATTTTAAAGCATTTCTTCAAGTAAGTTAAAATATAATAAAAATAATTCAATATAAATGTAAACAAAGACTAAACAGAAAATTTCTAGAAGAAATAAAAATAGGCAATACAATCATTGTCTGAAAATGGGCCAGGAGCTTTGGAAGGTCCAGGAATCCCTTGAAGCCAGGAGTTTGAGATTAGACCAGCTTTGGCAGCATAGTGAGACCCTGTCTCTACAAAAAAAATATTAGCCAGTTGCAGTGGCACAGACCTGTCATCTAGCTATTCAGGAGGCTGAGGTGGGAGGATCACTTGAGCCCAGGAGTTTGAGACCAGCCTAGGCAATACACAAGATCCTGTCTCTACAAAAAATTTAAAAATTAGCCAAGTATGGTGGCACACACCTGTAGTCAGGCTACTTGGGAGGCTGAGGTGGGAGGATCCCTTGAGCTCAAGAGTTTGAGACTACAGTGACCTATGACTGCACTACTGTGCTCCAGAGCAAGACCCCATCTCTTAAAAATAAAAACATCAAAAAAGGTACTTAATCCACTAACAATAAGACAAAGGCAAATTAAAATACTAATGAGTTAACCGATTGGCAAAAATGTTAAAGCTTGTTCATATCAAATATTGGCAGGATTGCAGAGACACAGACCCTCATACATTGTAGGAATGTAAATTGACATGATCACATTGTAGAGGAATTTGACTGATGTATTTTCCCCAAGCAAACTCTTATATGTGGGCACAAGGAGACATGCATAAGAACACTGGTTGCAGCGTTGTTTGTAATAACAAAGATTGGAAATAACCTAAGTGTTCATCAATGGGGTATGGGTAAATATGATGCAACACATTCATGTAATAGAATATTTTACAGAAGTTACACGACATAAACTCAAAAACATTATTTTATATTATTTTATTTTTTTGAGACAAGGTGTTACTCTGTCACCCAGGCTAGAGACAGTGGCACAATCACAGGTCACTGCAGCCTCGACCTACCAGACTCAAGCGATCCTCCCACTTCAGCCTCCCGAGTAGCTGGGACCAGAAACATGTGTCACTACCTGGCTAATTCTTAAACTTTTTGTAGAGATATGGTATCACTACGTTGCCCAGGCTGGTCAGTTTTGACCCCAAATAACCCTCCCACCTCAGCCTCCCAGAGTGCTGGGATTACAGGTATGAGCCACCATGCTCAGCCAAAAACATTTTAAAATAACCAAATAAGTTGCAGATTAATACCAGAGGTAGAAAAAAATCCAGTCTGTATATTTTCTATAACTACATGTAATTCTTTTGTAAATGGATACATGTCAACTTTGTCTTGCAACCAAGATAGAGTAACAGGAACAAGATTTGCCCTTCTGCCTGAAACAACACAACAAAAAACCCAGATAAAATGTATGAAACAACAGGTTTTAAGACATAGCACACCAGGTGAAGAAGGATGGTGCTCTCTGGGAGCTGGAATACAAACAAGGGGATTCCTATTATTGCACCCAGCTTATTGCCTTGATTTTTTTTTTTTTTTTTTTTTTTTTTGAGACGGAGTCTCACCCAGGCTGGAGTGCATTGGTGTAATTTTGGCTCACTGCAACCTCCACCTCCTAGGTTCAAGCTATTCTCCCACATCAGCCTCCCGAGTAGCTGGGACTACAGGCATGCACCACCATGCCTGGCTGATTTTTATATTTTTAGTGGAAACAGGGTTTCTCTGTGTTGGCCAGGCTGGGCTTGAACTCCTGACCTCAGGTGATATGTCCACTTTGGCCTCCTAAAGTGCTGAAATTACAGGTGTGAGCCACGTTGCAGTGCAGGGAAAGGACGCTCAGACAGAGGCTGGTGGACTCCTGGGCTTGAGAAGCTAGAACTGAGAGTCTGAGGAAATCAAAACATCTAGAAATCTCAGGACAGAATACTGTAGGGTAAAGACTTCCCAGAAAGATCCTAAGAGACCTAAAGAATATCCCCCTTGAGGACCCAGTAGAACACTTATTGATCCGTGCATGCATCCTGGAAATTATCCAAGGCTGGGGAAAGAACCATGTGGGAACATTAGAGGGAACCATGCCTGGTGCTTACTCAGGGCCAGTAATAGTGTCTGTTCCTGCCAACCAGACTGGAAAACAACCTCATAATTCATGAGCATTTGGTAGAGTACACAAAAGGGTCTTGCCTGAATAGTGGAGAATAATTAGTCCTAGACTGAGCACACCCTGCCCCAGTTCCACCTAACAAACCTTAAAAGTGAGACCCGAAAGTTTCTTTCAAATTCTTTCCAACCAACTTAACTGCACCCAGGACAAAGCTCAAGAAGAGGTATAGGAATACAAAAATATCTAGTATCCAATGAAGTGAATTCATAACATCTGGAATACAATGATTGCCAGACTTGCAGAAAGCAAAAAAATGTAGCTTACAATGAGGAGAAAAATTGGTCAATTGAAACAGACCCAGAACGGACACAGATGATAAGTTAGTAAGAAGGACATTAAAACTTTTATTATAACTGTATTCCATGGGTTCAACAAGCTAAGTAGAGACACAAAAAATATAAAAAGGCCCAAACTACAACTTTTAGAAATTAAAACAATAATCCCTGAGATTAAAGATACTCTGGGTGGAATTAATGGCAGATAAGATATTGCAGAAGAAAATATTAGTGACTTGGAGACATAGATATTGAAGGGAAAAAGTACTTTTAGACAATGAAAAGGACTATGAGTAACTTCAAATCTCTTAATATACATGTAATTGGAATCCCAGAAATGTAAAGAAGAAGGAGGACAAAAATGTTTGAAGAAATAATGGCCAAAAATTTTTTTCAATTTGAGGAAAACCCTAAACTCACAGACTCCAAAAGCTCAATGAACACCAAGCACAAGACATATGAAAAAAAAAAATCACCAAAACCCAGCATAATCACATTGCTCAAAGCCATGGATAAAGATAAAATTTGAACAGACTAAGCCAAGTATAGTGGCATGTGCCTGTAGTCCGTTACTCTGGAGGCTGTGACAGTAGGATGGCTTGAGCCCAAGAGTTTGAGGCCAGCCTGAGCAACATAAAGATCCCATCCATCTCTGAAAAAACAAATTAAAGCAACCACAGGAAGAAAAAGAAAAGACACATTACAGAAGCATAAAAACAAGGATGACAGCAGAGTTTTCATCAGAAACCATGTAAGGCAGGAGGCAGTGGGCTATTTCTTTAAAGAATTGACAGAAAAATATGTCAACCTAGAATTGTATACCCAGTAGAAGTATCTTTCAAAAATGAACATCAAATAAAGACTTTTTCAAATATATGAGAGTTGACAGAGCTAACGCCAGGAGACCTGAACCACAAAGAAACGTTAATGAAAGTCCTTTGGGCCGATGGAAAATGACACTAGATGGAAATTTAGATCTATGCAAGAGAATGAAGGGCACGGAAATGAACAATACGTGGGTAAACAGAAAAGGATTTTTCTATTTTTTTATTTAAAAAATAGGTCTTTGTTTTGTTTTGTTTTGTTTTGTTGAGATAGGGTCTCCCTCCGTCACCCAGGAGGGGGTGCAGTGACATGATTCCAGCTCACTGCAGCCTCAAATTTCCAGGCTCAAGCAATCCCCCCAGTTTAGCCTCCTAAGTAGCTAGGACTACAGGTGCATGTCACCACATCTAGCTAACTTTTTTTTTGTTTTTTGTAGAGACGGGATAGCACTTTGTTGCCCAGGCTGGTCTTGAACTCCTAGCCTCAAGCCATCCTCCCACCTAGGCCTCCCAAAAGTCTGGGATTACAGTCATGAGCCACCATGCCCAGCTTAAAAAATATATTTTAAATCAAAATGTAAGAATGTATTCGGGGCTTATGATATATGTAGAGATAAAACTGATGACAATAATTATTCAAAAGCCTAGAGGGGAGATATGGAAGCTAAGGTTTTCATGCATGAATTTCATGATTTCATGCATGAATCACTTAAAAATACACTCCGACATGTTAAAGATGTATACAATAAATGCTAAAGTAAGCACTAAAATAGCACAAACAAGAGTTATAGCTAATAAGCCAATAAAGGAAATAAAATCAAAATAACATTTTGGCAGTTTATTTAAAAATTTAAATGTACACCTATTATATGACCCATTCATTCCACTTTTATTCACCCAAGAGCAATTAAAGCACATCTGTGTTCAAAGACTTATACACGAATGTAAAAGCTGAAATGACAAAACTTCTAGAAGAAAACATAGTAGAAATTTTTATAACTGTGGGTTAGGCCAAGATTTCTTAGGCAAAACACCAAAAAGATGATCCTAAGGGAAAATATTTAAAACTGGATCTCATCTTTTTTTAAAACATTTGCTTTTCTAGAGAAACTCTTAAGAGACTGGAAAGACCAGCCATTGCTGGGGGGAACTATTTGCAAAGCATATATCTGACAAAGGACTTTTATCTAGAGTATTAAAAAAAAAAACCCTCAATACTTAATTATAAGAAACCAACTAACCAACTCATTAAAAAAAACGGACAAAACATTCAGAGAGACACTTTACCAAAGAAGATGGCAAGTAAACACATGAATAGATGCTCACATTACTGGTCTTTTGGGAAATTCTATTTAAAACCATAATGAGGGCTGGGTCCGGTGGCTTGTGTCTATAATCCCAGCACTTTGGGAGGCCGAGGCGGGCAGATCATGAGGTCAGGAGTTCAAGATCAGCCTGGCCAACATGGTGAAACCCTGTCTGCATTAAAAATACAAAAATTAGCCAGACGTGGTGGCTTGTGATTCCAGCTACTTGGGAGGCTGAGACAAGAGAATTGCTGGAACCCAGAAGGCAGAGGTTGCAGTGAGTCGAGATCTTGCCACTGCACTCCAGCCTGGGCGACAGAGTGAGACTCCATCTCAAAATAAATAAATAAAATAAAATAAAATAAAACCATAATGAGTGAACTGGGCATGGTGGCTCATGCTGTAATCCCAGCTACTTGGGAGGCTGAGGCAGGAGGATTGCTTGAGGCCAGGAATTCAAGACCAGCCTGGGCAATATAGTGAGACCCCATCTCTAAAAAAAAAAAATTTTTAACCATAATGAGATACTTATGAACACCTATTAGAATGGCTAAACTTGAAACTACTGACCACACCAAGCATTGGCAAGGATATGGAGGAACTGATATCCTCATACCCAGGAAGTTGGAATGTGAAAGGGTACAACTGTTTGGAAAACCATTTGACAGTTTCATAAAAAATTAAATATACACAAACTGTATGATTTTGCTATTCTACTTTTATGTATTAACCCAAGTTTAAAAAACACTTATATACATACAGAGACCTGTACACAAATGTTCACTGCAGCTTTATTTGTAATCGTTCCAAACGGGAAAGAACACAAATGTTCATCATCAGATGAATGGATTAAAAAAATATTGGCTAGGCGCAGTGGCTCAAGCCTGTAATTCAGCATTTTGCGAGGCCAAGATGGGTGGATCACTTGAGGTCAGGAGTTCGAGACTAGCCTGGTCGACATAGTGAAACCCCGTCTTCACTAAAAATGCGAAAATTAGCCGGGCACGGCAGTGCATGCCTGTAATCCTAGCTACTGGGGAGACTGAGGCAGGAGAATCACTTGAACCTAAGAGGTGGAGGTTGCAGTGAGCCGAGATCATGCCACTGCACTCCAGTCTGGGCAACAGAGCAAGACTATCTAAAAATAAATAAATAAATACAAATTAAAAATAAACAAAAAATGGTATCTCTTTAGAATGGAATACTACTTAGCAATAAAAGGAACAAACTGTTGACACACATAACAACGTAAATGAATATCAAAATAGTTATGCTGAGTGAAAGAGGCCAGAAAAAAACAAAAGCATGCATATTGTATGACTCCACTGATAATAAATCTATTGCAACACAAGCCAATTTATAATAACAGAAAGCTGATTAATGGGTGCCCAGGATTGAGGGTGGGGAGGGAAGGATGGATTACAAAGGCAGATGAGTAAACTTTGGGGGCTGATGGACATGTTCATTCTTTTGCTCATGATGATAGTTTCATGGGCCTATATGTGTGTCAAAATGGATCAAGCTGTGCATTTGACACACGTGCAGTTGATTGTATGACAATTAGACCCCAATAAAGCTACTCGAAAAAAATAGCCAGGCACTGATGTCACAAGCCTGTGGTCCCACATACTGGGGAGGCTGAGTCAAGAAGATTGCTTGAAACCAGGGGTTCAAAGCTGCAGTACACTATGATGGCACCGTGAACAGCCACTGCATTCAGCCTGGGCAACATAGCTAAACCCCATTTCTACCACAAACAAACAGATACATGCCAAGCTCATAACAATAGCTAACAAGTTATTTCTGGGCAATTAGGGAAGGACTAGGATTGGGAGAAAGTAAGGCTTAAAGGGGACTTTAGCTTTGTCTGTAACGTTCTTTATTAAAAAATAAATAACTTATCTTTGTATTTTTATGTAATTAAAAAATTTTAATAGCAAATTTAGAAATGACTTTTACAAAGGCACCTACTTAGCAAAATAAGTCTTGACCTTCCCTGTCCCCCAACGGACCATGTTTCACACAGTAATCTGTTCCAAATATTTAGTCACCTAAAAAATTTCCCTTCAGTCTTCTCATTTTCCAGACTATGAACTGTTCAAATAAAACGAAAGTAATATTAATTTGTACTTGCTTCCTTTAAAAAAAAAGAAAGTAAAATGGATTTTTCCTCCATTTTACAGAGTTGTGGTTAGCACATGTGAAGTGACTTGTGACTTTTTCTATCTGAACTTACACCTTTAGCATTTTATTCCTTAGTGTTACACTACTTTAATCCTTTTCAAGATGCAAATAGTCATATGCTATTATCGATCATTTTTATCCAACCAGGTTTTCTCTAGGAAGCATGGGAGCGTTATGAAGGAAGGAAATAATGAAAGCAACAAGGAAATGGAAGTACACTGAGAGGGCAGGTCGGGGCACCAGAGGCAAACAGCAGTTCAGAGGACCTGCACATCAGCAACCTCAAACCAGCACTGCTGTTGTGTTACTAACAGCTGTAACACAGCAATTTTAGTGGCAGAAACACCTACTTCTAAAAATAAGCAAGTTATACCTGGCACCTTTAGCACAGAGATAAATTTAGTTCAATTGTATTTGGAATATAATTTATCACAGGTTAACAAATTATTGATGTTTCTCTTGTGATCATTAAGAATTTGCAGTTAATTTTTAATTATTAATTTTACTTATATTTTTTTGTGATGGAGTCTCACTCTGTTGCCCAGACTGGAGTGCAGTGGCGTCATCTCAGCTCATTGCAGCCTCCACCCCCCCGGGCTCAAGCAATTCTCATGCCTCAGCCTCCCAAGTAGCTGGGTTTACAGGTGCCCGCCAGCATGCCTGGCTAATTTTTGTATTTTTAGTAGGGATGTGGTTTTGCCATGTGGGCCAGGCTGGTCTCGAACTCCTGACCTCAGGTGATCTGCCCACCTTGGCCTCCCAAAGTGCTGAGATTACAGGCGTGAGCCACTGCACCCGGCCCCAACCCTGAATTTTAGAACTGCCTATCACCAGTATTTCAATAGACACTTTCTCAGTTTCAAGGGTATCTGTTTTGTTGAGAAGGCAGGGATTGTGACTTTAGTTGTTTGTTTATTTATTTATTTATTTTTGAGATGGAGTCTCGATCTGGCAACCAGGCTAGAGTGCAGTGGCATGATCTGGGCTCACTGCAACCTCTGCCTCCCAGGTTCAAGCGATTCTCCTGCCTCGGCCTCCCAAGTACCTGGGATTACAGACATGCGACAGCACACCCAGCTGATTTTTGTATTTTTAGTAGAGACAGGGTTTCACCATGTTGGCCAGGCTGGTCTCGAACTGCTAACCTCAGGTGATCCTCCCGCCTTGGCCTCTCAAAGTGCTGGGATGACAGGTGTGAGCCACCACGCCCGGCTGACTTTAGTTGTTTAAACAGGTAACTTCCAATAATGCTGAGTTTTCCTCAGAATTTTTTTACTTCATTCAGTGCAAAGACTTGTAGCTCTAGAAAGAATAATTTTTATCCCTCTCTCCTCATCCCCTCTCTGCATCTAGTGATCTAATCAATTACAAACACTGTAGTCTTTTTTTAAAAAATAGAGTTTGGGATTGAGGATTATGGATCTAAACGTTGAATATAAAAAGAAAATAATGAAGAAGAAGAAGAAGAATTTTAAGTACACAAGATGATCATTTTAGCTGAAGTTTAAGTGCTTCAGAGATAAATAAGGAAAAGGTGTATCTAAAAGTTCAGTAAGTGGTTGAAGTAGTAGAGTGGTTGAATCATGCTACATTAATGAAGACTGCAAAATATATCAATTCAACAATAAAATAGTTATTTTGCTCTCAAATACTTAAAACTTTATAATGACCAGCATGCAGGGAGCTTGGAAGTCGTCACTCTGTCCTAACAAGTACAGAGCTCCACAGACTGAAACATCTAACACTCTTCTTACATTTATCAGAGAAGTAAGGTCATAGGGCAAATTCCTGCCCCCCAGAATCGGAAACACAGACAGGTGGATATAGAGACCCACAACTTACAGGAGTAGAAACCTCCCCAGGAACCAGCTCTAGGGTAGGAAAACCTGAACTGTAATTGAAGAATTGCTGAGTTGCTAGCAATTCTCTGAGCAATAAAACTTCAGGCTCCCTTACCACACTTTTGTATTCACCTTAGAAGTTCCCCCAGGTTCACACAGTGACTACTGGAGAAAAATCCTCTTGTGCTTGCAGAAGAGGGAGGCGAAAGAACCATTTTGAAATATACCAGAGCATTCTATTCTTCTTAACAAGGCCTGATCTTACGAGAAACTACTTCATGAGAGCCTAACTGACCAGGAGGAAGGAAAATACCCAACTCCAGCCCACTCTAACCATCAGATCCCACCTAAAGGAGGGTGGGTGGGACTGAGAAACACTTGTGAAGTTCACAATTCAGAGTCATAGGCTGACAAAAAGACTGAGATGTAATCATAGGACTATGGAAAGCTTCCCTCCCCCCCGCCGACACCTTAATACCACATTGCTGAAGACCTGTGACTATCAGTTCCTTTTACCCAGTATATCACGTCCAGCAGGTTAAGAAAAATTCGTAAGACATACTAAAACGCAAAAAATTACAGGTTTTGTTTTTTAATGGAGTCGCGCTGTCATGAGGCTGGAGTGCAGTGGCACGATCTTGGCTCATTACAACCTCCGCCTCCCGGGTTCAAGCGATTCTCCTGCCTCAGCCTCTCGAGTAGTTGGGACTACAGGCGCCCGCCACCATGCCCAGCTAATTTTTGTATTTTTAGTAGAGACAGGGTTTCACCATGTTGGCCAGGATGGTCTCGATTTCTTGACTTCATGATCTGCCCACCTTGGCTTCCCAAAGTGCTGGGATTACAGGCTCAGTCAAAAAACTACAGTTTGAAGAGACAGGGCAAGCATCATCATCAGAATCAGACTCATATATATGTGGCAGGAATGTTGGAATTATCAGACTGGGAATTTAAAATAACTATTATTAATTTGTTACGAGCTGGGCTGGGCGTGGTGGCTCACGCCTGTAATCCCAGCACTTTGGGAGGCTGAGATGGCCAGATAGCTTGAGGTCAGGAGTTTGAGACCAGCCTGGCCAACATGGCAAAAACCCATCTCTACTAAAAATAGAAAAATTAGCCGGGTGTGGTGACGGCACCAACTACTCAGGAGGCTGAGGCAGGAGAATGGCACGAACCCAGGAGGCAGATGTTGCAGTGAACCGAGATCATGCCACTGCACTCCAGCCTGGGCGACAGAGCAAGACTCTGTCTCAAAATAAATAAATAAATAAACAAAATAGTTAACATACATTTATATATGTATGTTAAGGGCTGTAATGGATAGAGTAGGTAGCATGAAAGAACAAATGGTCAATGTAAACAGAGAGACAGAAATTCTAAGAAAAAATCAAAAAAGAAATGCTAGAGATAAAAATACTGTAACAGAAATGAATGAATGTCTTTCATGGACTCATTGGTAGACTGGACATGGCTGAGGAAAAAAATCTCCCCTGAGCTTGAGGATATGTCAGTAGAAACTTCCAAGATGGAAACGCAAAGAGAAAAGAGCTTGGAAAAAAACTGGAATGAATATCTAAGAACCGTAAGACAACTACTAAAGGTTTAACATACACATAATGAGAATATCAGAAGGAAAAGAGAGGAAGGAACAGAAAAACTATTAGAACAATGACTGTGTATTTCCCCCCATATTAATAATGTCAGACACCAAACCACATATCCAGGAAGCTCAGAATATGCAAAGCAGGATAAATGCCAAAAGATTACATGTAGGCATATCATGTTCAAACTGTAGGAAATCAAATATAAAGAAAAACAATTTGAAAGAAGACAGAGAGAAAAAAACACCTTATTTATAGAGGACCAATAGTAAGAATTACACCCAGCTTCTCTTCAGAAATGTAAGCAAGATGAAAGTGAAGTGAAATTTTTTTAAGTGTTGTTGAGAGAGAGAGAAAAAGGCACCAATCTGAAATTCTATATCCTGCAAAATTATCCTGCACAAATGATAGAGAGATAAAAAGCTTCTCAGATAAACAGAAATTGAGAGAATGGCTTGCCTGCAGTCATGCTTGGAAGAAATGTTAAAAGAAGTTATTTAAAGTAAAAGAAAATGACATAGGTCAGAAACTCAGATTACAAGAAGAAAGGAAGATCTTTAGAAAAAAGTGAAAGTAGGCTGGGCATGGTGGCTCATGCCTGTAATCCCAGCACTTTGGAAGGCCAAGGCAGGTGGATCACCTTTGATCAGGAGTTCAAGACCAGCCTGACCAACATGGTGAAACCCCGTCTCTACTAAAAATACAAAAATTAGTTGGGCATGGTGGTGCACGCCTGTAATCTTAGTTCCTTGGGAGGCTGAGGCAGGAGAATTGCTTGAACCTCAGAAGCAGAGATTGCAGTGAGTCAAGATTGCACCATTGCACTCCAGCCTGGGTAAGAGAGTGAGACTCTGTCTCAAAAAAAAAAAAAGAAAGTAAAACAAAAACATTCTTTTTTTTTTTTCTTAGAGACAGGGGCTCAACCTGTTACCCAGGCTGGAGTGCAGTGGCATAGTCATATCTCATGGTAGCCCTGACCTCCTGGACTCAAACAATCCTACTGCCTCAGCCTCCCAAGTAGCTGGGACTACAGACATGCAACACCAATCTTGGCTAATTTTAAATTTTTTTTTTTTTGTAGAAACAGGGTCTTGCAATGTTGCCCAGGCTGGTTTTTTTTCTTTTTCTTTCTTTTTTTTTTTTTTGAGACTGAGTCTTACTCTGTTGCCCAGGCTGGAATGCAGTGGCGTGATCTCAGCTCATTTCAACCTCCACCTCCCGGGTTCAAGTGATTCTCATGCCTCAGCTTCCTGAGTAGCTGGGATTACAGGCATGAGCCACCACACCTGGCTAATATTTGTATTTTTAGTAGAGATGGGGTTTCACCATGTTGGCCAGGATGGTCTTGAACTCCTGACCTCAGGTGATTCGCCTACCTCGGCCTCCCAAAGAGCTGGGATTACAGGCGTGAGCCACTGCGCCTGGCCTGGTTATTTTTCTTATTGTTAATTTAACTAACAATAACAGTTTGTTCAAAAATAATAATAACAACAATATACTCAATTATGTATGCTTATATGCCTATATATTTATGTATGCTTATGTATCTGTGAAATGAATTACAATAATGATATAAGAAATAGGAGGGAAGGGCCGGGTGCGGTGGCTCAAGCCTGTAATCCCAGCACTTTGGGAGGCTGAGGCGGGCAGATTGCGAGGTCAGGAGATCGAGACCATCCTGGCTAACATGGTGAAACCCCGTCTCTACTAAAAAAAAAAAAAATTCAAAAAACTAGCCGGGCGAGGTGATGGGCGCCTGTAGTCCCAGCTACTCAGGAGGCTGAGGCAGGAGAATGGCGTGAACCCAGGAGGCGGAGCTTGCAGTGAGCTAAGATCCCGCCACTGCACTCCAGCCCGGGCCACAGAGCGAGACTCCGTCTCAAAAAAAAAAGAAATAGGAGGGAAGAATTAGGATTATTTTGTTATTATAGGTATCTGCACTGCCTGTGTAATGGTATAATGCTACTTGAAAGTGGATTTGTATTAGCTGTAAATGTATATTGCAAACTGTAGGATAGCAACTAAAGAAAAGAAAGTTTAAAATGTAGTATAACTGATATACTAAGAAAGGAGAGAAAATGGAATTATATGAAATACTTCATTAAAATCACAAAAAGCAGAAAAAACTGTAGAAGACAAAAATAGGAACAAAGAATAAAGACAATGAATAGAAAACAGTAACAAATATGGTAGATACTTAATTATATCAATAATCACTCTAAACATCAATGATCTAAGTAAACCAATTAAAAGAGATTGTCAGAGTTCAGAGTAGATCAAAAAAAGACCCAACTATATGTTTTTCACAGGAGACCCACTTTAAATATAAAGGCACATGGACATTAAATGTAAAAATTAGAGCAATACATACCATGATAACATTAATCAAAAGAAAGTGAAAATAGCTATATTAATATTGAAAGAGCAGACTTCAGAGCCAGGAATTTATCAGAGCTAAAGAGGGGGCATTATATAATAATAAAGGGGTCAATTATTCAAGAAGACATAACAATCCTTAATGTGTATGCACCTAACAACAAAGCATCAAAATGTACAAGGCAAAAGCAGAAGTGCAAGGAGAGCTAAATGAATCTACTATTATGGTTGGAAACAGCTTAAGCCCAGGAGTTCGAAACAAGCCTGGGCAACTTGGTGAGACTTTGTCTCTACTACAAATAAAAAAATTAGCTGGGTGTGGTGATGCATACCTGTAGTTACTTGGGTAGCTGAGGTGGGGAAGATCACTTGAGCCCAGGAGGTTCATGTCACTGCACTCCAGCCTGGGAAACAGAGCAAGACCCTGTCTCAAAGAAGGAAGGAAGGAAGGAAGGAAGGGAGGGAGGGAGGGAGGGAACAGATCTAGCAGGCAGAAAATGAGTAGGAACAGAACATAGTGGAATCCAATAGCACCATCAGTCAACTTGATATTACTGATGTCTATTGACGATTTCGTCTAACAACAGTACAACACACACTCTTTCCAAGCTCACATGAACATTCATCAAGATAGACAACAGACTTGGTCATAAACACACCACAACAAATTTAAAAGAACAGAAATTACACAATATCTGCTCTTAGACCACAGTGGAATTAAACTAGAAATCAATAATAAAAAGATATCTGGAAAATCTCAAAATATTATACTTGTAGATCAAACAACACACTTCTGAATAACACATGGGTCAAGGAAGAAATTGCAAGATAAATGTTAAAAATACTTTGAACTAAATGAAAATGAAACTACAACTTATCAAAATTTGTGGGATTCAGCAAAAGCAGTACCTAGAGGGAAATTTATAGTTTGAATGTATATATTAGAAAATAAGTAAGATTTTAAATCAATAGTCTATGTTTCCACCTTAGGAAAACAGAAAAAAGAGATCAAATCAAATCCAAAGAAAGGAGAAGAAAAGAAATGATAGAAATTAGAGCCCAAGACAATAAAATTGGAAACAGAAAATCAATAAAGAAAAACCGACAAAACCAAAAGCAGGCTCTTTAAAAAGATCAGTAAAATCAACAAGCTTCTAGAAAAGCTAACCTAGAAAAAGAAAGAAGACACAAATCATTACTATCAGAAATGTAAGAAGGGGCTGGGCACGGTGGCTCATGCCTGTAATCCCAGCACTTTGGGAGGCCAAGGCAGGTGATTTATTTGAGGTCAGGAGTTCAAGACCAGCCTGACGAGCATGGTGAAACCCCGTCTCTACTAAATATACAAAAAAAATTAGCTGGGTATGGTGGCAGGTGCCTGTAATCCCAGCTACATGGGAGGCTGAGGCAGGAGAATCACTTGAACCTGGGAGGCAGAGCTTGCAGTGAGCTGAGATCGTGCCACTGCACTCCAGTCTGGGCGACAAGAGCAAAACTTCGTCTCAAAGAAAAACATCTAAAAAAACCTACAGCCAACATCCGTGAATAGTGAGAAACTAGAAATTTTCTGATATGATCAGTAACAAGTCAAGGATGTCTTCTCTTGCCACTCCTTTTCAACATCATACTGGAAGTCTGAGCTAAGGCAATTAAGACAAAAAAAAAAAAAAGGAAATAAAATATATTGATTGGGAAGGAAGAATTAACACTGTCTTTGCAGATAACATGATTATCTATGTAGAAAATCTGAAATATTCAATGACAACAACAAAAAGCTCCTGAAACTAATAAATAACTACAGCAAGGTTGCAGAATCCAACATTAATATACAAAACCAAATCACTTTTCATATGCCAGCAATGAAAAGTAGAATTTGAAATTAAAACACAGTATCATTTATATTAGCACCTCTAAAAATGCAATACTTAGATATAAATCTAACAAAATATGTACAAGATCTATGTTTCATGGGGGGTACCTATGCAAACCTACCCCTAAAGTCCAAGGAAGCTGAGAGGCTGAAGAAAGAGGCTGACAAAGTTGGGTTGAAACTGCCTTTGCAAAATTATGACTGAGACAGCGAAAAGAGATCTAACTTAACCGACTCTATCTTGCTTCTAACCTCCAAGCTGTCCTTATTTATTCCTGGGTGTAGGCTGAACTAACTTTGAAAGAAACTTAGTTTATAGTTGACAGTTTAAACAAAGACCTCCTTCTTGTCTAGGGACTAGACTGCCTTTGTAGGACTTTATAAAGATTACAAATTATGGTTTAGGAGTCACGCAGCTGGAGGCTACAAGCTTCTGACTCTCCCTAAACTGCTCCTAAGATTAGTGCTTTGGATATTTTGCAGACCCTGCACTTGATGGATCACGGGGCACCACCCTGATCAATAAACTGGCTCATCTGGTCTTGTGGCCCCCACCCAGGAACTGACTCAGTGCAAGAAGACAGCTTTGACTCCCTATGATGTCATCTCCAACTGATCAGCACTCCTGGCTCACTGGCCTCCCCCATTCCACCAAGTTATCCTTAAAAACTCTGTTCCCCAAATGCTGAGGGGGACTGATTTGAGTAGTAAAAAAATACTGGTCTCCCACACAGCCAGCTCTGCGTGAATTACTCTTTCTCTATTGCAATTCCCCTGCCTTTTTTTTTGGAGACAGAGTTTCGCTTTGTCACCCAGGCTAGAGTGCAGTGGCATGATATTGGCTCACTGCAACCTCTGCCTCCTGGGTTTAAGCAATTCTCATGTCTCAGCCTCCTGAGTAGCTGGGACTACAGGTACACACCACCACACCTGGCTGATTTTTTGTATTTTAGTAGAGATGGGGTTTCACCATGTTGCCCAGGCTGGTCTTGAACTCCTGAGCTCAGGCAATCTGCCTGCCTGCACCTCCCAAAGTGCTAGGATTACAGGTGTGAGCCACGGTGCCTGGCCAATTCCTCCATCTTGATGAATAGGCTCTGTCTAGGCAGCAGGCAAGATGAACCCCTTGGGTGGTTACAAGTTTCTTAGAAAGAAATAGTTAACAGGGACTTCTGAAGAGAAGCCATGACTGTGTCTTGGGTGGCAGCGAGACAAGATGGTGGATCCCTGCACCCTTATTCCTTAGACCCAGCACTTACATACCAAAGAGAAGTTGTGGTTCAGAAGGGATGTGTAGGACAATTGAAGTATGATAACATCAAGGATAGTTGAAGTATGATAACAATTTTATGATAAGTACTGGCTCTTATACAAAACACAAAGGATAAACTGGAAATCTTAGATGGCTTCCTGGAACAGGAGTTAATCAGAAGCCAAAACGGCAGATTAGGATCCAAATGAAGTCGCTTTGGCCTCTGCAATCTGTATAAGGAAAATAATAAAAGAAAAGGTGAAAGAACTTGAAGAAGAACTAAATAAATGAAAAGATATTTGATGCTTATGGGTAAGGGGACTCAATATCATCAAGGTGACAGTTCTTCCCACCTTGATCTATAGATTTAACACAATTTCAGTCAAAGTCCCAGCAAGTTACTTTGTGGATATCAACAAACTGATGTTAAAGTGTATGTGAAGAGTCAAAAGACCTAGTAGAGCCAATTCAATATTGAAGAAGAATAGCAAATTTGGAGGATTGACAATACCTTGCTTCAAGACTTACTAGAAACTAGCTATAGGCTGGGCACAGTGGCTCATACCTGTAATCCCAGCACTTTGGGGGGCTGAGGCAGGCAGATCACTTGACTCAGGAGTTCAAGACCAACCTGGGCAACATAGCAAGACCCTGTCTCTAAAACTTGTTTCAAAAGGCATATTCCTTACCTCAAAATTTACATATTCTTGGGAAGACATACACAGATAGTAAAAGAAAAATACATAGCTGGATCATGGATTATCAAATGATTGCTACAGAAAGTAAGTACTATAAAGCTTAAAAGAAATAGAAATATAAGAGAAAGATTTTTTAGAGTTGGAAAGTTCACATGACTAACAAGAGGTAAGAGTGTTGTAAGAATGACAGGATGAAAGCTGGGCACGGTGGCTCACGCCTATAATCCCAGCACTTTGGGAGGCCGAGGTGGATGGATCACTTGAGGTCAGGAGTTCGAGACCAGCCTGACCAACATGGAGAAACCCTATCTCTACTAAAAATACAAAATTAGCCAGGTGTGGTGGTGCCTGCCTGTAATCCCAGCTACCGGGGAGGCTGAGGCAGGAGAATCACTTGAACCCGGGAAGCGAAGGTTGCAGTGAGCCGGGATCGTGCCATTGCACTCCAGCCTGGGCAACAAGAGCAAAACTCTGTCTAAAAAAAAAGAAAGAAAGAAAGACTGGATGAGGGCTGGGGTAAGAGGAGGTGAGAACAAAGATTATGAAGACAAGAGAATAACGTGAATGGTTATACAATGAGAAATCAAACAATAGCTAAATAACACTCGGCTGAAGTAAAGATTTCTATGGGACATAAGGTTGGAAAGAGGTGGAAAAACCCGACTGAAGACCATAAATGCCAGCCAGAGGCTTGCTTGTGATGTTGACGGTGGTAAATATTATGAGTTATATGATGAAAGTTTTATGACCTTTTGGAGATACAGAAATTAATTTTGACTGGATTCCAAATATTTTATATTACTTATTGGGATTGGATTTTTTCTTTTTATTTGAGACAGGGTCTCACTCTGTCACCCAGGCTGCAGTGCAGTGTCTCACTATGTTGCCCAGGCTGGTCTCAAACTCCTAGGCTCAAGTGATCCTCCTGCCTCAGCCTCCCGAGTAGCTGGTACTACAGGTGTACACCACCACAAACGGATAATTTTTTAATTTTTTGTAGAGACTAGGTCTCGCTATGTTGCTCAGGCTGGTCTCGAATTCCTGGGCTCAAGTGATCCTCCAGCATCTGCCTCCCTAAGTGCTAGGATTATAGGCATAAGCCACAGTGCCCAATCAATAGTATACTCTGACTATGTTCTTCCTCTTTATTTTTCATTAGAGTCAGTTATGAAATGTATATCAACAGTAGCCTATGTCTGAGTAGGTCCCTTTTTATAAATAAATAAGCCAAAACATCTTAGCCCAAATGTCTCATTTTAGGGTTTGAAAAATATTGTGGCTGGGCGTGGTGACTCATGCGGATAATCCCAGCCCTTTGGGAGGCCAAGGCTGGAGGACTGCTTGAGTCCACGAGTTTGAGACCAGCCTGAGCAACATAGTGAGACCTCATCTCTACAAAAATGAAATAAAATGGGCTGGGTGCGGTGGCCCATGCCTGTAATCCCAGCACTTTGGGAGGCTGAGGTGGGCGGATCACCTGAGGTCAGGAGTTTGAGACCAGCCTGGCCAACTTGGTGAAACCCGTCTCTAGTAAAAATAGAAAAAATAGCTGGGCGTGGTGGCAGGCGCCTGTAATCCCAGCTACTGGAGAGGCTGAGGCAGGGGAATCAATTGAACCTGGGAGGCGGAGGTCTCAGTGAGCCAAGATCATGCCACTGCACTTCAGCCTGGGTGACAGAGTGAGACTCTGTCTAAAATAAAATAAAAAAAATAAAACCCTTAGTTTCTGCTTCAAGCCAAGATGAAATAACAGGAACTGGAGGTATTGTCTAGCCTGAAACAACCCAAAAAACAGGCAAGACATGTGAAAATGTAGTTTTCAAGACACTCTCCTTTTTTTTTTTGGAAATGGAGTCTCACTCTGTCGCCCAGGTTGGAGTGCAGTGGTGCAGTCTCGGCTCACTGCAACCTCCATCTCCTGAGTTCAAGCAATTCTCCTGCCTCCTGCATGAATCTCCTGAGTAGCTGGGACTACTGGTGCATGCCACCACCCCTGGCTAATTTTTGTATTTTTAGTAGTGATGGGGTTTCACCATGTTGGCCAGGCTGGTCTCCGACTCCTGACCTCAGGTGATCTGCCCACCTCAGGCTCCCAAAGTGCTGGATTTACAGGCATGAGCCACCGTACCTGGTCAGATACTCTACATTAAGCAAAGGTGAACAATGATCCCTGAAAGACAAAAAAAAAAGAGAGAGAGAGAGAGAGATGAGCTCTCTGACTCAGGTTACTGCCTTGAGAAAGTTTCCAGGCCAAGATGCAGGGAAGAAGAAACTGAGGCCAAATCTGGCCAACTTCCTGCACTGAAGAAATAGAGCTAAGAGTTTAGGGAGACCGAAGCAGTCGGTGTCGGTAGGTCAGAATACCAGGCAGGAAAGGGCCTGCACAAAGATCTGGACAGGGTTTCCCTCAGTACTCCGTGGAGTGCCAATCAGCACAAGTGTGGACGGAATCTATACAAGGCCAAGGACAGAACTATCAGAAAAGATTAGAGGTGCCCAGTGTACACAGAGGAGGACACAGTGCCTGTTCCCACCAGGCCGACTGGAAAAACTCACAATTCACAGGGCATTGAGTAACAGGCTCAAAAAGGTCTCAGCTCAGTGGTGGGGAGTCATTGGCTTCCGTCAGAGCACTGCTCCACACCCACCTAACAAACCTTAAAAGCAAGACACGAGAAGCTCCAAGTGTTTTCAAAAAACAAAGCTTGAGAAGATTTATAGGAATATAAAAATATCCAGCACCCAGCAAGATAAAGTCACAATGTCTGGCAGTCGACCAAAGATTTCCAGGCATGCGAAGAGGCAGAAAAACATGACCCATACTGAGAGAGTCATCAATCGTAACTGTCCCAGAACTGACACAGATGTTAGCATTAGATCTGTTACATTTAGAATTACGTTTAGATGTTATTAAAATTGCATTTCGTGTGTTCAAGAAGTTAAAGTAGAAATATGGGAGGTATTTTTAAAATACCTAAATCAAAGTTCCATTGAAGAAATGACAAATGACAAGAAGACAAATACACTGGATGGAATTAAAGGCAGATTAAACACTGCAGAAAAAAGGTTAGTGAATTTGAAGACATAGCAGTAGACACTAAACCAAATGACATACTGTGAGAAAAATAAGAATGACAAAGGATGATGAGAGCCCTAGTTAACTGTGGGACAACTTAGAGCTGCTTAGCATGTAGATAAAAAGAGCCTCCAAAAGAGGGAGGCCAACTGAAAAATGTATTTGGAGGAAGAAAAGACAAAAGTTTTCGAAACTTGATTAAAACTATGCACCTACAAATCTAAGAAATCAGACACGAGATTCATGGAGTAAAGTAAACCAAGCAGGCACAGTGCCTCATTCCTGTAATCTCAGCACTTTGGGAGGCCAAGGTAGGAGGATTGCTTGAGGCCAGGAGTTCAAGACCGGCCTGGGCAACACAGTGAGAGCAACTCTGTCTCTACAAAATATAAAAAAATTTAAAAATTAGTTGGGTCCAGTGGTTCATGCCTGTAATGCTAGAACTTTGAGAGGCCAAGGCTGGAGGATCACTTAAGCCTAGGAGTCTGAGGTCATCCTGGGCAACATAGTGAGACCTTGTGTCTACAAAAGATAAATAAAATTAGCTAGGTGTGGTGGCACACACCTGTGGTCCCAGCTACTTGGGAGGCTGAGGTGGGAGGATCACTTGAGCCTGGGAGGTTGAGGCTGCACTGAGCCCTGATTGTGCCACTGCATTCCAGCATGAGTGACTGAGAAAGACCCTGTCTCAAAAAGACAGAGAGAGAGAAAGAGAGAGAGAGAGAGAGAGAAAAGAAAACCTATGTGATCACCTCAATAGATGCAGAAAAACTTTTGACCAAATCCAACACCTATTCCTGATAGTCTCAGTAAACTTGGAATAAAAGGGAATTTCCTCAAACTGCTATAGAAAATCAAAAAAACTACATCTAACATTATACTCGATGGTGAAAATTGAATATTTTTCTCCTAAGATCAGGAACAATGCAAGGACGTCTGCTTTCACCAATTCTATTCAGCATTCCACTAGAGGTTCTTGTCAGTGGAATCAAGCCAAGAAAAAGAAATAAAAAGCATCAGATTGGAAAGAAATTAAAACTCTTATTTATAGATTACATGATGTCTACATAGAAAATGTGATAGACTATACAAAAGAGCTATTAGAACCAATAAGTGAGTTTAGCAAGTTTGCAGAGCACAAAATCAACACACTCAAATGAATTATATTTGTTTGCCAGCAACAAACAATCAGAAATGGAAATTAAGAGCTACAATTTACAATAGAATTCTAAAAGATGATGAAATACTTAAGGATTAATCTGAGGATGTGAAAGACCTGTATGCTGGTAACTAAAAACATTGCTGAGCTATATTAAGGAAGGTATGAATAAATGGAGAAGTATACCTTGTTCATGGGTTGGAAGACTCAATACTGTTAAGATATCAGTTTCCTCCAAGTTGATCTATCTATTCAAAGTAATTATGATCAAAATCCCAGCTAGATTTTTGGGGAAATTGAGAAGCTATTTAAAAAGTGACGTGGCAATGCAGAGTTTATAGAGTGGGCAAACAGCTCCGCCAAAGGACAAAGGTGGAGGGCTGATCCCACCCGATTTCAAGACAAGGCTATGATAGACCAAATAGCTTCATATTAGCAGTAAGATAGACATGTATCTGGGATAATGTATTAGTTCATTCTTGCATTGCTATAAAATGAAAACTGTTGTTAATTCCTTTAACTATAGGAATTAAGTTAAATATTATAAATACTATCAAGACTGGGAAATTTATTTTTTTATTTTTTATTTTTTTGAGATGGGCAGTAGCGCAATCTTGGCTCACTGCAACCTCCACCTCCTGGGTTCAAGCAATTCTCCTCCCTCAGCCTCACAAGTAACTGGAATTACAGGTGCATGCCACCACACCCAGCTAATTTTTTGTAGAGACAGAGTCTTACTATGTTGTCCAGGCTGGTCTCGAACTCCTGATCTCAAGTGATCTGCCCACCTCGGCCTCCCAAAGTGGTGGGATTGCAGGTGTGAGCCACTGAGCCTGGCCAAGACTGGTAATTTATAAAGAAAAGAGGTTCACTTGGCTCACGGTTCCACACGCTGTATAGGAAGCATGATGCCGGCATCTCCTGGGCTTCTAGGGAGGTCTCAGGAAACAACTGTGACAGAAGGCAAAAGGGGAGCTGGATGTACTTCTTTTAAAGTGGAGGTACTTCTTTTTTAAAATTATTTGTGGAGTGGTTGTGATGGCTCATGCCTGCAATCCCAGCACCTTGGGAAGCTGAGGTGGGAGAATTGCTTGAGACCAGGAGTTCAAGATCCCATCTTATTTTTTTAAGTAAAAATACATACATACATACATACATACATACATACATACATATGTACATACATATATACAAACAAATCATTTGTGTAGAGATAGAATCTTGCTATGTTGTCCAGGCTGGTCTCAAACTCCTGGCCTCAAGTGGTCCTCCTGCCTTGGCCTCCCAAAGTGCTGGGATTACAGGCATGAACCATGCCTGGAGAAGGAACATGTGGGGGATGTGACACACTTTTCAACAACCAGATCTCACAAGAACTCACTGACTACCAGAATAGCACCAAGAGGGACATCCGCCCCTATGATCCAATCACTCCCACCAGGCCTCACCCCCAACATTGAGATTACTACTTGACATGAGATTTGGGCGGGGACACAGATCCAAACCATATCAGATGATAAAACAAACAAACAAAAATTGACACATGGATCAATGAAAGAGAGTAGAGATGTCAGAAATAGATCTGGGCCAGGCATAGTGGTTCATGCCTATAATCCCAGCACTTTGGGAGGCCAAGGCAGGAGGATTACTTGAGGCCAGAAGTTTGAGACCAGCCTGGAGAACATAGCAAGATCTGTCTCTACACAAATTTCATATATATAATTGTGTGTATATATGTTTTTATATTTTTATATATTGATATATTATAATGATTAATAATAAATTATCATATTATATATGCGTAAATATATATTAATAGTATATAATATATTGTATACTTATTACAATAATATATATTTATTTTATATTTATATATAAAATTATATTTAAAATATTATTAATATGTGTATATATAAAATATATAATATGATAAATTATATATAAATACATAATATATATAAGATACATATATTAGATATATTTAAATGTATATTTGATATATTATATTTATAATATATTTATATATTATTATATATTATATATAAAATTTATATATTTTAACTTTTTTACTTAAAAAAATAAGATAGGGTCTTGAACTCCTGGGCTCAAGTGATTCTCCCACCTCAGCTTTCCAAAATGCTGGGGTTATAGGCATGAGCCACTGCAACCAGCCCATAAATAATATTTAAGAAGTAGATCCACACATAAATCGACAATAAGTGTTTGGTAAGGGCACAAGGCAAGGCAGTGGAGATAAGATGGCCTTTACAACAAATGTTGCTGAAACAACTGGATATTGATGAGGAAGAAAAAAAGAATTTGAATACTTCACAGTATACAAAAATTAACTCAAAATTGATTCTAGATCTAATAAAACTTCTAGAAGCAGCAAAGGAGAAAACCCTTGGTGACAGTGGGTTAGGCATTTCTTAGGCACAACACTAAAAGTGGAATCCATAGAATAATAACATCAAATGAAAACCTGGACTTCATCAAAAATGAAAACTTCTGCTCTACAAAAGACACTGCTAAAAGAGCAGAAAGACAAACCACAGGCTGGGAAGTGTTTTGCAAAGCATCTACTTGATAAAGGATTTGTATCCATCATAAATAAACATCTCACAAAACCTGACAATAAGAAAACAAACAACACAATTAAAACTAGGCTAAAGATCTAGATTCACCAGAAAGACATATGGATGGCAAAGAGGCACATAAATAGATGCTCAACATCATCAGTTGTTCCATACATGCAAATTAAAGCCACAACAAGATGCCACTGCAGACTCTTTAGATGGCAGAGATTTAAAGAGATGACAAGTAATCCCCATACTTTGGGAGGCCAAGGTGCGAGGATCACTGAGCCCAGGAGCTTGAGGTTACAGTGAGCTATGATCGTGCCACTGCACTCCAGCCTGGATGACAAAGCGAAACCCTGTCTCAAAAAAGAAACAGATGACAATACCAATTGTGGGTAAATATGGGAGCAACTGGGACTCTCCTATTCTGCTGTGAGACCATAAAGTGACAAAGCCCCTTTAGAAAACCATTAGACAATTTCCTAAAATGTTAAACATATGTCTACCACATAATCCAGGCATTCCACGCCTAAATATTTCCCTAAGATAAAAGAACGCATATAATTAAACAAAAACTTGTACATGGATGTTCAGAAAAGTATTATTTGTAATAGCCCCGAACTGGAAACAACCCAAATGTCCATATTCATTCATCAGTAGGTGATGAATAATATGAATAAACACATTGTGGTATAGCCACACAAAAGCCATAATATTATGGAACAATAAAAAGGGACCACTGATACTAACAACATAGATGAATCTGAAAATAATTATTCTGAATGCAAGAAGCCAGACAAAGTCGAATACCTATGGTATGAATGAATATATTTATATAAAATTTGGCCATGCTTGGTGGCTCATGTCTGTAATCCTAGCACTTTGGGAGGCCGAGGTGGGCAGATCACTGAAGGTCAGGAGTTCGAGACCAGCCTGGCCAACATGGTGAAATCCCGTCTCTACTAAAAATACACAAATTAGCTGGGCGTGGTGGTGGGCGCCTGTAATTCCAGCTACTCGGGAGGCTGAGGGAGGAGAATCACTTGAACCCAGGAGGTGGAGGTTGCAGTGAGCCGAGATCATGCCACTGCACTCCCTGGGTGACAAAGCAAGATTCCATCTCAATAAAATTAAATAAAATATAAAATTAAATAAAATATAAAACAAAACCAACGAATCGATGGTGGTATAAAGTAGATCATTGTTGCTTAAGGACTGGTGGCGTAGGGGAAAGGAATTACACAGGGTTATGAGGAAACTATTGGAGATGATAGGCTTGTTCACTGTATTGACTACGATAATGTTTTCATGAGTGTATACATATGTCAATGATTTGTCAAATTTTGTACCTCAGATATGTGCACTTTGTTGTGTGTCAACTGTATGTCAATATAGCAGGGTTCTTTGTTTTGTTTTGTTTTTTACAAAACCTTAAAATGAGACTATTTTGGGTGTCACTCCAACACCTGTTTCCAGGCCCTGGCAATGCTGCCTCTTTCCTTGTGTCCTTAATGTTGGCTGCCTTCCTACTCTGGCTGATCTCTGATTCACCTCACCTTCCAGTTTGGCCTCTCAGTTCTTCATCACTAGCGTAAAAAAGTACCCCTGGCTGGACGTGGTGGCTCGTACCTATAATCCCAGCACTTTGGGAGGCCAAGGTAGACAAATCACTTGAGCTTAGGAGTTTGAGACCACCCTGGGCAACATGGAAAAACCCTGTCTCTACAAAAAAGTATAAAAATTAGCTGGGCACAGTGGCTCATACCTGTGGTCCCAGCTGCTTGAGATGCTGAGGTGGAAGGTCACTTGAGCATGGGAGGTGGAGGTTGCAGTGAACCAAGATGGCACCACTGCACTCCTGCCCGGGTGACAGAGCGAGATTCTGTCTCAATAAAAAAAAAAAAAAAAAAATCCCTGAATTAAAATCCCTCTGTCCTGAATATTTGAAGTTGCTTCTGTTTACCTAACAGATCCTGTCTGATATATTTGGTCACCACACAGTAATAATTTATCCAGGCCAGTAGACGAATCTCTGTGTGATCTTGGATGGATGTCATAAGGCTACCTCTTTTCTCCTTTTAGTCTCCTAAGTACCTGAAATCTCCACTTCTTTTTTCTTTTTTTATAAGACAGGATCTAGTTCTGTTGTCCAGACTAGAGTGCAATGGCTCAATCACAGCTAACTTTAGCCTTGACCTCCTGAGCTCAATTCACCCTTGCCTTTGCCTCCCAAGTAGCTGGAACTACAGGTGTGCACCACCACATCTAATTAATTTTTTTTATCTTTCTTTTGTAGAGACAAGTCTCTGTCCAATCGGGGCTGTAGTGGTCTGGATTGTACATCAGACTTAGGAAGTATCTGACAATTTGCCTGATAATTCCTACCGTTAGGGAGTTTAACAAGAGTGTGGTTTTTCTTGTAGCCACAGGAATTTAGGAAATTGCCATGCCAGCTGAGCCCTGAACCCTTGACTCACTGGTAACTTTTGTTTCCTTAACCTTAACGTTTGTCTTCGTTGATAAAGGGATGCCAACTCGGCTCTCCCAGATCACAGATATTATCTATCATCTTATGGCTGGGGAACCTGAGGCTCAGAGAGTTTAATTAATTTGTCCAAGGTCACGGAGTCAAGAAGGGAGAATGCTGGATTTGAACCCAAGTATATCTGACATTCTATATTCTAGCCTTTTCCCTCATTCTGATATTTTCTCTGAAAACCCCTGGGTTTATCCTGGCACTTTCACGTGTGTAAGTCATTTGTGCAGAAGCCAAGGTTTGTCTCCTGGGTAGGCGCTGCAATACCTCCTTGGTATTTGAGGTCAGTACATTATAGGAATAAATTGTGCTGTGTCTAGGCTTTTAAGTATCTAAATGATCGAGAGTTAGTGTTTTCTCAAAGGAGAAAACAGCATTATAAAACAGGATTACAAAGGCAAGGCTTAGTGTCTTAGAATCTCTCAGCCTCACAACCCAAAGAGCAGAAGAGAAAAAATGTCTCCAGCTCCAAAAGAACTAATGAGCTTTAAACGAAAGAGCTAGAGTCACATTTTCCCCTGAACTCCCATACATACATGAATATAAATCCGTTTTTTCTCTTGCAAAAAAAAAAATTTTTTTTAAGGAAAGAGCTGTCATTTTGCTAAGCAACACCAAAAGCTGATTATCTGGTGCCTGCTCTGGGTAAAAGGCAGAAAAGTCAAATGATGAAAAGATGCCACCTCATTTAACAACTAAAATATTACTACACAGTCGAGTAACTACCAAATAGGGTCCATTTAAACACCAACCTTAGTCCAATATCTTTTTTTGTTTGTTTGTTTGAGATGGAGTCTCACTCTTTTGCCCAGGCTAGAATGCAGTCGTGCAATCTTGGCTCACTGCAACCTCCGCCTCCCGGGTTCAAGTAATTATCTGCCTTAGCCTCCTGAGTAGCTGGAATTACAGGTGCCCACCACCACGCCCGGCTAATTTTTGTATTTTTAGGTCTCACCATGTTGGCCAGGCTGGTCTTGAACTCCTGACCTCGTCATCCACCTGCGCTGGCCTCCCCAAGTGCTAGGATTACAGGTGTGAGCCACCACGCCTGACTGTCCAATATCTTAATGTAACATCTCCTTGTCCTAGAGACAGGGTTTCACCATGTTGGCCAGGCTGGTCTCGAACTCCTGACCTCAAGTGATCCACCCGCCTCGGCCTCCCAGAGTGCTGGGATTACAGGCATGAGCCATCGCGCCCGGCCCTGGCTAATTTATTTTATTTATTGTAGAGATGGGCTAGAGTGCAGTGGTGCAATCATGGCTCACCACAGCCTTCAATTCCTGAGCTCCAGCAATCCTCCTGCCTCAGCCTCCCAAGTACTTGGGAATGCAGGGACTCACTACCTCAAGGTTTTTAAAGGAAAAGAAGAGGCAGTTTCTAAATTGTTTGCCAAGATTTCACAATTAAATAATATAAGCTATTGATTGGCTATACATTCTCTGTATCACAAATTCCAGGAACAGGAAGACACTGGGTGAGGCAGCTAGTCAGGAACAAAATTACCTTAAACAATTGACCCCCAGGTATGGGGCAGGGGGAGGGCTGGAGGCAGGCATGACTGCAGTCTCACACTCCTGGCTCTCTGGTCCCCAGTACTTTACAGAGCTCAGAATGCTTGGAGCTATTTTTCTTCTCTCAAATCTGTAGGAGGAAAATAACTTTGAAACGACCAATCTGCTTTTTGTTCTCAGTTTCACTAATACTTTCCTCAGCCTTTTACTGTCTACCAAGCCAACCGCCTCTGCTTAGCTCATCAGAACCCTCATTCTATCCCAGCCTGGTGGCTCACGCCAGCACTTTCGGAGGCCGAGGTGGGAGGATCACCTGAGGTCAGGAGTGTGAGACCAGCCTGGCAAACATGGTAAAACTCTGTGTCTACTAAAAATACAAAAAAAAAAAAAAAAAAGAAAGAAAATTAGCTGGGTGTGGTGGTACACGTCTGAGAGGACTAAGCCCAGATTTTTGTTTGTTTGTTTGTTTGTTTTAATCTTGCCCAAATTCCTATCTAAGGGATCTGGGGAGTCATGCCCTACAAACCATAAATTCTCATCAGATGGGTTTTATTTAACCCTGTATATCATGACTTACTTTCCAATCTGACCCTGGCATGACAAGGAAGAATATCAAAATATTTTACCCCAAAACATGTTTCTCTGCCACATCTTGAAATGGCCCTGCAAAGCCATCCCTTGTGGGAAAAATCCACATTCTATAGAGAATCCTCTTTCCCCCTTTCTTTCGTTGTTCTTTTTTGTTTTCGTTTTTTTGAGACAGTGTCTCACTCTGTCGCCAGGCTGGAGTACAGTGGCAAGATCTTGGCTCACTGCAACCTCTGCCTCCTGGGTTCAAGCAATCCTCCTGCCTCAGCCTCCTGAGTATCTGGGACTACAGGTGTGCACCACCTCGACCCGTCTAGTTTTTGTATTTTTAGTAGAGACAGGGTTTCGCCATGTTGGCCAGGCTGGTCTTGAACTCCCGACCTCAGGCGATCTGCCTGCCTCGGTCTCCCAAAATGCTGGAAATACAGGCGTGAGCCACCGCGCCTGCCACCACCCCAACCCCCCGCCCTTTTTTTTCCTTCCTTCCTTTCCAGATCCAGGAGATAATCAACTAAGAGCCAGACACCCTTTTAGGTCCGATAAGAAACATTTTACAACCTGCTCTCTCTGGTCTGCTATCGGAGAGCTTCCCCTGCACAATAAAACTTGGTCTCCGCAATCCTTTATCTTTTTTTTTTTTTTTTTTTTTTTT
>NW_016824383.1:2732544-2740093 GCF_001698545.2 Rhinopithecus bieti
CTTTCCAGATCCAGGAGATAATCAACTAAGAGCCAGACACCCTTTTAGGTCCGATAAGAAACATTTTACAACCTGCTCTCTCTGGTCTGCTATCGGAGAGCTTCCCCTGCACAATAAAACTTGGTCTCCGCAATCCTTTATATTTTTTTTTTTTTTTTTTTTTTTTGAGGCGGAGTCTCGCTCTGTCGCCCAGACTGGAGTGCAGTGGCGCAATCTCGGCTCACTGCAAGCTCCGCCTCCCGGGTTCACGCCATTCTCCTGCCTCAGCCTCCTGAGTAGCTGGGACTACAGGCGCCCGCCACCTCGCCCGGCTAGTTTATTCTATTTTAGTAGAGACGGGGTTTCACCATGTTAGCCAGGATGGTCTCGATCTCCTGACCTCGTGATCCGCCCGTCTCGGCCTCCCAAAGTGCTGGGATTACAGGCTTGAGCCACCGCGACCGGCCACGCAATCCTTTATCTTAACCTGAACATTTCCTTTCTCTTGATCCCAGGATAAACTCAACCGTCAACCAGAAAATGTTTAAATTTACCTATAGCCTGGAAGCACCACCCCGCTTTGAGTTGTCCCGCCTTTCTGAACGGAACCAATGTATTTCTTAAATGTATTTGATTGATGTTTCATGCCTCCCTAAAATGTATAAAACCAAGCTGTACCCGGACCACCTTGGGCACGTGTTCTCAGGACCACCTGAGGGCTGTGTCACGGGACGTGGCCACTCATATTTGGCCGTCTCATATTTAAGAGAATAAATCTCTTAAAAAATATTTTACAGAGTTTGACTCTTTCGTCAACATGCCTGTAGGAGGCTGAGGCAGGATAATCGCTTTGAACCCGGGAGGTGGAGTTGCAGTGAGCCAAGATCCCATCACTACAGTCCAGCCTGGGTGACAGAGCAAGACTCCCTCTCAAAAAAGAAAAAAAAAAAGAGCCGAGTACACCGTGGTGCCTGCCTGTAGTCCCAGCTCCTTGGGAGGCTGAGGCAGGAGGATCACTTGAGCCCAGGAGTTTGAATCTAGTCCGGGCAATATAGCAAGACCCTGTCTCTCTAAAAAAAAAAAGGAAAGAAAAGAAAATCAACTATTTACTGGGCTAACACAGGAGACATTTCTGGTCCTTGTTTTTATCTTATTTGGGGGGTATATTCTTTTTAGACACCAGCCAAAATCAGTAGGAAGTTGTAGGCAACCAACACTTGAGATTGCAATATTTTACCACAATTCAAACTTGAAATGGCTTCATTCAGGGATTCTTCCATTTTGATAGGGCACTCAGTGAGAGAAGGACTAGAGAAGAGGTGGGCGCCTTCCACCGAGGTTCACGTGTTGCTTCATTGGGCAGTACATCGACGGCAGCCTGGAAGTAGGTCTTTGTGTTTGCAACTGTGGACCGTGCAGGGTACCAGATTTCCGAAAGCAGCTTCTGTTTACTCCGGGATCCTACAAGTCACTGGTGTAATTTCTAACAGCCTGTAGGTATGAGGCTACAGAAAGACTCATGAAGGAGGAGAGCCCCCTGTTTGCAAAAGTCCAGGCCTATCTTTGGAAAATCAAGGCTGTGCAGGGTGAGGGCGTAAATGCTGCATGTGGAGGCTGTAACCGGGGATGTGGGAGGGCCCAGGCAGGAGGGCTGCGACTGCCGGCGGGGCGGAGAAGAGCGCGCCCAGCAGCCCCGCTCGCACCTCACGGTATTTTGGAGGCCCACGTGATTCCGCCTCATTGGCCGTCAGGGAGCTCCAGCCCCGAGGAGGCGGAGCCGCCACCGCCGTTGTAGTTCCCCAGTTTCCTCATCCGGCTCCCGGGTCCGACTGTAGCGCCCTACGGTCGTCTGGGATCAGAACTCCCAGAAGGCCTCACGCTCGAGGGCGTGACACTGCAGGGTGGGCGTTGCAGAGATGCAAATGAAGTCTCTGCGCCCAGCATCTGCGCGCCCTCACTGGGCTTCCAGGGGGCGGGGAAAAGCTTTCTCACCGCCTGACGGATTCTTCCTCCTCTGACCTCTGGACTCTCTCACCGCCTCGAACGTCACCTCGGATACCGCTCGAAGGGCAGCACGTTCCAGAGTGGCTGAGCAGGCGCAGGGCTGGGGACTGGGTTGCGTTGAAGCTGCTGGTCCTCCGGCCTGCTTGGGCAGCCTGTTTGGCGCCCAGGAAGTTACGGTGCTAAGAGGGGAACCATGGGGGAACCCCGGGGGTCCCCACCCAGGACCCCCAAGTCCAAACCAGCACCACAGGGTGGAAGCCGACTGTAACTGGGAAAAAGCAGAGCCGCTAAGGTGCTTTAATTTTGGCTAAGAAGATGAGCAGGAAAGACTACAGGCAAATCAATGGGATGAATGTCTGTGGATTATGCTGCAGCGTTTAAATCTGTCCTCCATAATTCTTTGTCTTTCATAAAGCTTTGATCGTTTTATCCCTTAAGTTATCTTCTGGGAGAATTCCTTGGCTTCGTATTTATTCCAGCTCTCTTGTTTGCTTTTCAGCAGTGCCCATCCTGCTGTTTTGCCCACCTCTTGAAGGTTTCTTTTTCTTTCAGTAGCTGTTTCTGTGTCCAAGATCTCTGGTTAATTCTTACTATTATTCTTATTCTTATTTTTAGATGGTGTCTTGCTCTGTTGCCCAGGCTGGAATGCAGTGGCGAGATCTTGGCTCACTGCAACCTCTACCTCCTGGGTTCAAGCGATTCTCCTGCCTCAACCTCCGGAGTAGCTGGGATTACAGGCGTGCGTCACCACACCTGGCTAATTTTTGTGTTTTTAGTAGAGACGGGGTTTCACCATGTTAACCAGGCTGGTCTCAAACTCCTGACCTCAGGTGAGGCCTGCTTCAGCCTCCCACAGTGCTGGGATTACAGGCGTGAGCCACCTCGCCCAGCCTGGCTTTCTTTTCATAACTGCCTGCTCTCATTTCATGCTGTGATATTCTTGCTTATCCCTATATGTATTTTAGTTACACTGATTTTCACTCTTTTAAACTTTTTTCCAAGTGCAGGTCCTCCTTTAGAAAAAAAAATGAGGCCGGGCACGGTGGCTCACACCTGTAATCCCAGCACTTTGGGAGGTCGAGGCAGGCAGATCACCTGAGGTCGGGAGTTTGAGACCAGCCTGACCAACGTGGAGAAACCCCGTCTCTACTAAAAATACAAAATTAGCGGGGCGTGGTGGTGTGTGCCTGTAATCCCAGCTACTCGGGAGGCTGAGGCAGTAGAATTGCTTGAACCTGGGAGGTGGAGGTTGCGGTGAGCCCAGATAGTGCCATTGCACTTCAGCCTGGGCAACAAGAGCCAAACTCTGTCAAAAAAAAAAAGAAAGAAAGAAAGAAAAGAAAAATATATAAGGTTATTCTTTCTGTGTGTGGTTTTCCTCAAATGTTTGTGACTGGTTATGTCCCATTTCTGTACCTGAGATTCGTTGTTGGCCTGTTTTTCACTCTTTGCACAGATTTACCCCTCCCCAAGTATGTGCAAAGAGAAGTGGGTGCTACAGGATTTAATTAATTTTTTTTTTTTTTTCCTTTTGAGATGGAGTCTCGCTGTTGTTGGCCTGGACTGGAGTTCAATGGCGCGATCTCGGCTCACTGCAACCTCTGCCTCCTGGGTTCAAGAGATTCTCCTGCCTCAGCCTCCTGAGTAGCTGAGATTACAGGCACCTGCCACCATCCCTGGCTAATTTTTGTATTTTTAGTGGAGATGGAATTTCACCATGTTGGCCAGGATGGTCTCAAACTCCTGACCTCAGGTGATCCACCAGCCTTGGCCTCCCAACGTGCTGGGATTACAGGCGTGGGCCACTGAGCCCGGCCAATTTGTTTTTTATTTTATTTGAAGAGACAGGGTCTCACTCTGTCACCCAGGTTGAAGTGCAGTGGCATAATCATAGCTCACTGCAGCCTCAAATTCTTGGGCTCAAGGGATCCTCCCACCTTCAGCTTTCCAAGTAGTTGGGACTACAGGCATGTGCCATCACACCTGGCTAATGTTTTAATTTTCTTTGTGAAGATGGAGTCTGGCTTTGTTGACCAGGCTTGTCTTCAACTCCTGGCCTCAAGTGATACTCCTACCTGAGCTTCTGAAAATGTTGGGATTCCAGGCACTGTAATCCCATAGTGAGCCACTGTGCCTGGCCCCCTTTTTTTTTTAATGAGAGAAGAGGCAGTATTTGTAGCCTAGTGGCTAGCTGGGGGCTCCCCGTTCCCCCTAGTGTGATAATCATTGGCATTTGTACCCGTACTCACAGATGGAAGCAGAGACCCCATTTTCTGTTTCCTGGAAGGTTGTATTTTGGTGAAACTTTTTGTTGTAGCGTCTCAGTTACCCTGTCACTCACTGGTCAGGTGTCTTATTGCTTCAGATATTTGCACAATAGACTGATTAAAATCCATCTCCGGCTACTTACAAACTATGACAGGTAGTGGAGCTTTGAAGGCTTTTGCTACAAGTCAAAGCCCTGGTTGTTAAAATTGTAGGAGAGGCTATTATGTAGCGTAGGCAGTGTGACAAATTGGCACCAATAGTTTGCAGGGGTGACAAACATCTGGAAGGTTCCCAGGAAGTGGTGGGTTTTGTGGGGGAAGAAAATGAGGGTGGGATTACCAGATTTAGGAGGTAATGAATAAAGCTTGAGAGGTAGGACCGGAGTCATGGATTTTTGTTGTTGGCTTGGCAGGAGTTGAGGTATGAGGGTGTCCTGGTGTGATACTGAAATAGATGGGATGCAGGGAGGTGGTAAAGTTGCTACTCCAAAATGAAGCCGGCATTCGAATTTGGGTATCAAGACACCACCAATATAATTCAGCTGAATTATCATATTTGTAGTTTTGTGTGTGTGCGCGCATGTGTGTGTCTCGTGGGTGTGTTATGGTAGCATGTGTCCCAAGCCCCACAGTGAGTTTATTTTATCCATAACCAGACCCAGGTCCTTTGGCTCCAGGTCTGCTAGTTGGGCTGACCATCCTATATGTCAGGTGCAAGACAACCACCGGTGAGAGGCAGATACTTTTCATTTCCCCTTGCGGACGGTGGACCAGCTCTATCAACTCTGACCAATAAGAGAAACCTGGCAAGCCCCTGGGACCGCATGCCCAGGGCAGAGTGTGCTGGTAGGAGACTCACAGGAGGCCGGCAGGAGGTGCCTCCAGTTGTTCTCCTTCCGTCACAGAAGGCGCTTTGAGGTGGAGCAGGGAGCAGTATGGAGGTGGAACAGCAACAGGCCTAGAGAAGACTGGAGCCATTGGAACGGGAGGGTTTGGTTGTTTTTGATTTTGCAAGTGTTTGTGCATGTGGATGTGTGTGCATGAGAGAAAATGCACTACATGTTTCTTTTAAATCTTTTTTTTGAGAAGAGTCTCTGTCACCAAGGCTGGAGTAGGGTGGCACAATTAATGGCTCACTGCAACCTCCACCTTCCGGGCTCAAGGGATCCTCCCATTTCAGCCTCCTGAGTAGCTGGGATTACAGACATGTGCCAATTTTTTCCATATATATGTGTATACAAATATTTTTTATATATATGTATATATATATATGTATGTGTACATATATTCTTTAGAGACCAGCTTTCGCCATGTTGCTGTTGCCCAGGCTGGTCTCGAACTCAAGCTATCTGCCTGCCTTTGCCTCCCAAAGTGCTGGGATTACAGGCATGAGCCACCATGCCCAGCCTAAATTTTTAAATCAGAAAATAGCATTTGGTTTTTGTCTGATGAGTTTTTTCTGTGATACCAAGAAATTCTATATGATTGTAAATGGAGTGCCAGTGCTGGAACCAAAGATTTGGAGAGGCAGATCCAAAGAGCTGTCTTCTTCTTTTTGTTGTTGTTGTTTTTGTTTGTTTTTAGATGGAGTTTCACTCTTGTCACCCAGGCTGGAGTGCAGTGACGCGATCTGGGCTCACTGCAACCTCCGCCTCCTGGGTTCAATTCATTCTCCTGCCTCAACTTCCTGAGTAACTGGGATTATAGGCATGTGCCACCATGCCCAGCTAACTTTTTTTTTATTTTTAGTAGAGACAGGATTTCACCATGTTGGCCAGGCTGGTCTCGAACTGTTGACCTCAAGTGATCCGTCCGCCTCGGCCTCCCAAAGTGCTGGGATTACAGGTGTGAGCCACTGCTCCTGGAGTAGGAGCTATCTTCTTAAGTGATGTAAACGCCTAGCCATTGGCAAGACTGCAATTCTAACAATACACTATGCCTGATGTAGTATTGGACTTGCTAAACTTGCCTCACTGTTTTTAACCTAATGGAATGAATCTTCATGGCATTAAGTGAAAAGGGCCCTGCTGCAATGCAGTGTGAGGAAGTTGTAGGCAGCTATGCCCTTTGGGGCCTTTGTGGGTGGTACTCTCCTGGCCTCCTGCTCAGGCCCACTGACTTGCCACTTCAGCAGCATTCAGCATGTACTCACTGTGCAACCTATAGCAGTAAAAATAGCAACAGAGGTCAGTTAGGGGCGCTTACTCTATTCTGTTCCAGGCACTGTGCTGTCACCTGGGTCTAGAATGGTGAGATAAAATTAAAAAAAAAAAAAAAGAGGTTTGGTCTCTATTTCCATGAAACTGAAGCCCCTCTGTTCTCTTTCCCATTCTGTCTTCTTGAATCACTGTGCAAGTGCTTACAGGGTTGCAAGTGTCTGATTCTGTAAAGTGACTGCAGTGTCCTCAGTGTGCTCCTAAGTTTGGCTCTGCCTTGAAAAGGCAGGGCATTTCTCTTCTTTCCGTTCACCATCTATTTTGTACTCTGGTGGCGGTTCCTAGTTGCTGAAAGTTGTAATTAATCTGCAATGTCCGAGGTGTTATTTGTGAGAGAAGAGTGGGGAACCATGGAAGAAGAGCAAGTCCCCGGTGGTCCCTCTTACTCTTGGGGGTCGAGCATATTCCAAGAATGTGGCTAGTTCCCAAAGGTTAGTAGGCGTGCTGTGTGGAGTGGTCTGGCGTTTAAAAGCAATGCTAACAGCCCAGTTATGTTAACTGACTTCCTGATGTTTTGCAATTCTGCAAAGCATCTTGTGCTGAATAAGATGGTTTGTGGAACAAAAGGGAGAATGATGGAAGAAGTTTTCCAGTCATCGAGTTTATTAAGTTTTTTTATTCTGAACAGCACTCATTAATCTCTAGCCTAGTCGATATGTTAGTTATAAAAATGGGCTTTCTTTAAACTGACATTTCTTGTTTTGTGTCCTCTTTTAGGAATGCAAATCATTCTAACTTTATCCCAAATTTATCTAACCCTGTCTAGTAAAGCCAACTTGAGAGTTTTATGGTTCTATAAACATTGAAGAAAAACAGTTGACTCATTCTAGTTACTTTTTATCCTGTGTACTTGCCAAAGAAAGGAGAAAGTAAATAGCAGAAATCTTACCACCAAGTACAAATTGCAATTTATGCCCAACTCAAAATCATCAGGCTCTTCAGAAGCCTTATTTCTTGTCATATCTCTATTATACCATACAGATTAAGGTAGTTACCAGACCCCAGTTGGTTCACTTATCAGAGTTCAGCTTACTGCTAGAAGTACAAATAGTTTATTATGCTTTTTTTTTTTTTTTTTTTTTT
>NW_016824383.1:2740425-2800564 GCF_001698545.2 Rhinopithecus bieti
TTTTTTTTTTTTTTTTTTTTTTTTGAGATGGAGTCTCATTCTGTCACCCAGGCTGGAGCACAGTGGTGCAATATTGGGCTCACTGCGACCTCTGCCTCCTGGATTCAAGTGATTATCCTGCCTCAGCCTCCTGAGTAGCTGGGACTACAGGCACACACCACCATGCCCAGCTAATTTTTTTTTTTTTTTTTTGTTTTTAGTAGAGATGGGGTTTCTCCATGTTGGCCAGGCTGGTCTCGAACTCCTGACCTCAAGTGATCCTCCAACCTTGGCCTCCCAAAGTGCTGGGATTACAGGCATGAGCCACCCTGCCTGGCCGTTTTTTTTGTTTTTGGTTTTGTTTTGTTTTGGTTTTTTTTTTTTTTTTTTTTTTTTTTTTTTTTTTGAGATGGAGTCTCACCCTGTTGCCGAGGCTGAAGTGCAGTAGTACAATCTTGGCTCACTGCTGTCTCCGCCTCCCAGGTTCAAGCAATTCTCTGCTTCAGCCTCCCTTAGCTGGGATTACAGGTGCACACTACCACACTCAGCTAATTTTTGTATTTTTAGTAGAGATGGGGTTTCACCATGTTGGCCAGGCTGGTCTCGAACTCCTGGCCTCAAGTGATCCACCCACCTTGGCCTCCCAAAGTGCTAGGATTACAGGCGTGAGCCACTGCACCCGGCCGTTTGTTACACTTTCATCTCATTACCTTGACACTAATACAGAATTAGCTGATTCATTAGCTGATTCCTAGATCAGGAACCCACAAAATTTTAATAGCAAACAATACCCTTGATTGTATCATGAAACTGTAAGTGCCCAGAGCAAGCTTCTTAATTTGTACAATTACTTAACCACTATAATAAATGAACCAAGGCCATTGTCAAGCATATGTCAAGGAGAATCAGTAACTACAGGAATTTCCCATTGCTTTTGGGGATGATAGCCTCCCCGCCTCCTTGAGCTGACAGGTTCCATTAGTTGGCTACACACATTTGGCTGCCTTGTGGACTTTTTGACAGCTGAATAGCAGACCTGTATTTAAGGCTTTGTAATCCTTCTTCATGATGCAAGAATGCCAGTTTTATCACCTTTCAGGTTGCTGCCCTCTTCAGGAAAGGTACTGACTCAGAGAGTATGAACCAGCTCTCCAAGAGAATTTTCAAAAGAACCAGCTCCAAGGTATCCACCTGAGATATCCTCCCAGACAAAACTGCAATTCTCAACAACATTTACCGTAAGTCTATAATATTTATAAGACAAGGATTTCCCTCTGCATACTGTAATGTCATACATACCCATATATGGAAGGATCACTCAACAGAGCAGCCCAATAAATGGAAGGAAGAATAGGCCAGGCGCAGTGACTCACACCGGTAATCCCAGTGTTTTGGGAGGCCGAGGCAGGCAGATTACTTGAGGTTAGGAGTTCAAGACCAGCCTGGCCAACATGGTGAAACCCCATCTCTACTAAAAATACAAAAAATTAGCTGGGCATGGTGGCGCGCACCTATAGTCCCAGCTACTGGGGAGGCTGAGGTGAGAGAATCACTTGAACCTGGGAGGTGGAGGTTGCAGTGAGCCAAGATCACGCCATTGCACTCCAGCCTGGGTGACAACAGTGAGACCTCATCTCAAAAAAAACCCACAAACAAACAAACAAATGGAAGGAAGAGTAAACATGAAAATTCCGAGGAGTAAGCCTGCTAATACATGGACTCCATGAGAGCAAGGTCTTGGCCCGTTTCATTCACTGCTGTGTTACCAGCACCTAGAACAGCACCCGGCACTTTGTAACCACTCAAAATCAAATAGCTTTGAATGAATCACTTTGGTCTTTGACAGTGAAGTTGTTGGTTAGCTTATGAGACTCAGGTAAGGGGTGAGATTTGTGTTGGGATTTCAAGAATGGAAGGAGCCAAACAGCAAAATTGAGAGGCTAAGACTCTAAAGGACACACTTTGGAGTGGGTATAAATTCATTTAAAAAAATTGTATTGATGTATAATAGATGTACGTAGTTTCAGGATACATGTGATAATTTAATGCATTCATATAATTTGTAAAGATCAAATTAACATACTTGGGGTATCCATCACCTTAAATATTTGTCTTTTGTTTATGCTCAAACCACTTGAATTCTTCTAGCTATTTTGAAATATACAATAGATTATTATAGACTGTTTATTTCTTTGATCAAACTGTATTTGTAGCCATTAATAAACTTTTCTTCACTCCCCACCCTTCCTTCCCAGTCTCTGGTAACCACTAATCTCCTCTCTACCTCCATGAGATTCACTTTGTTAGCTCACACATATGAGTAAGAACATGTGATATTTGTCTTTCTGTGCTTGGCTTATTTCACTTAGCATAATGACCTCCAGTTCCATCCATGTTGCTGCAAATGGCAGGATTATGGCTGAATAATATTCCATCGTGTAAATATACTATGTTATCTTTACCAGTCATCCATTGATGGGCACTTAGGTTAATTCCATGTTTTTGCTATTGTGAATAGTGCCTCCATAAACATGGGAGTGCTAACGTCTTTTTGATATATTGATTTCCTTTCTTTTAGGTATATACTCAAGAGTGAAATTGCTGGATCAATCATATGGTGGTTCTATTTTCAGTATTTTTTTTTTTTTTTCTTTGGACACAGAGTTTTGCTGTTGTTGCCCAGGCTGGCGTGCAGTGGTGGGTTCAGCCTCCCAGGTTACAGTGATTCTCCTGCCTCGGCCTCCTCAGTAACTGGGATTACAGGCGCACGCCACCACACCCAGCTAATTTGTATTTTTAGTAGAGACAGGATTTCACCATGTTGGCCAGGCTGGTCTCGAACTCCTGACCTCAGGTGATCCACCCACCTTGGCTTCCCAAAGTGCTGGGATTACAGGAGTGAGCCACTGTGCCCAGCCTATTTTCAGTTTTTTTAGGACTATCCATACTGTTCTGCATAGTGGCTGTACTAATTTACATTCCCACCAACAGTATATGAGGAGTTCCCTTTCTCTGCATCCTCATCAGCTTCTGTTATTCCATTTTTGACAAAAGCCATTTAAACTGAGGTGAGATTATATCTCATTGTAATTTTGATTTGCATTTTTCTGATGATTATGAATGCAGTATTGCCTGATTTGGTCATATTAAGTGTTTGAAAGCCACTGTGTGTTTTAAATTTAAGTTTATAGCATATCTCAGTTTAGACTAGTTGTGGGCAGCTATGCCCTTTGGGGCCTTTGTGGGTGGTGCTCTCCTGGCCTCCCGCTCAGGCCCACTGACTTGCCACTTCAGCAGCATTCAGCCACTTTTCAGGTGTTCACTAGCCACGTGTGGCTACTGGCCACGGTATGGGACGGTACAGGTCTAGATAGTCCACATATTCTTCTATTCAAAAGATGTTGTTCTGAGTTATTCTTCGTCTTAATTTCAATTAAGTCAATTAATTAAGTGGTGGTAATAACTCAATCATGGAATCATGGTTTTTTTTGTTTGTTTGTTTGTTTGTTTTTTTCGAGAGAAAATCTTGTGCTGTCACTCAGGCTGGAGAGCAGTGGACTAATCACAGCTCATTGTAACCTCCAACTCCTGAGCTCAAGCGATCCTCCTGCCCCAGCCGCCAGAGTAGCTGAGACTACAGGTGCCTGCCACCATGCCTGGCTAATTAAATTTTTTTTTTTTTTTTTTTTTTTTTTGTAGAGACGGGGTCTTGCTATATTGATCAAGCTGGTCTTAAACTCCTGACCTCAAGCTGTCCTCCTGCCTTGGCCTCTTAGAGTGTTGGTATTACAGGCATAAACCACTGAGCCCAGACCTGGAATCATGTATTCTAAACCTAACAAGGCAGGTTGTTGCACTGCCCATGTCTCTGCCAGAGTGCTTGCATGCTGTTGTTTTTACTGTTTTAATACTCCTCACTTACTGTGTGTTTGATAAAAGAATTAATGAAATGTGTGGCTGCAAAAAACAGGATGAGTCATGACAAAGACTCTCTCCTTTAACCAATCACCAACTTTGGGCTCTGTCCTTTGTCCAGTGACTCTACCCACTTAATCCAGTTTTAGCAAGAATCCTGCCACGTCAGTTTAGTGAAAATCCTTCACACTTGCTATCTGATCATCCTTTTGTTTTGTTTTGTTTTGAAACAACACTCAGTTTTTAGTAGAAACGGGGTTTCTCCGTGTTATCCAGGCTGGTCTCCAACTTCTGACCTAAAGTGATCCGCCCCACTGGGCCTCCCAAAGTGCTGGGACCACAAGTGTGCGCCACCATGCCCAGCCTATCTGATCCTCCTTGATAGCTGATCAAATTCCTTATCCCCCACCCTCAATACCTTGTCACCCTTGCCTGCCTTACACAATCATCCTGCCAAGGTGGTTTAACCAGAATCCCAACTTATCCCTGGTGTTTTCTCTCAGTAATTTTCAATCCACTGACACTTACCATACTCCTTGGCTATAAATTTCCACTGGTTCTTGTATTCAGGGTTGAGCCCAGTTACTCTCCCTTACTACAAAACCCCACTGTCAAAGCCCACCTTGAATAAAGTCTCCCTTACCACCTTTAACGAGAGTTGTGACTCATTCTTTCTTTACAAGTCGAAAGGTCAAAAGGTTGTTAATGGAAAAATGTGACTGAAACATGACCTCCTATAATGGACATTTGTTGAGTTTGCTAAACCAATATACTTTTCCTGTCCCTGTGGGGTACTGCCATCCCCAGTTGCAGGCGGTCTTAGTAGAACTAAGTGAATGTGGACAAGTGAATCAGAGTAGGCCGAAATTAAAAGTTCTGAAATTGAACCTTGAGAATTCAAACTAAGAATGAAAAGGGACTGTTGGTGTTCCATTACTCTGATGATCCATTGATTCTTGCTTTCTTGGTCCCTAGATCTACCAAACTTCCTTTCCTTTTTTTGTTTTATTTTTTTAGAGACAGAGTCTTACTCTGTTACCCACACTGGAGTGCAGTGGCTCCATCATAGTTCACTGCTGCCTCAACCTCCCAGACTCAAGTGATTCTCCCCCTCAGCCTCCTGAGTAGCTGGGAGTACAGGTACATGCCACCATATCCAGCTAATTAAAAAAAAAAATTATAGAGATGGGGTTTCACTATGTTGCCCAGGCTGGTCTCAAACTCGGGCTCAAGGGATCCTCCTACCTTGGCCTCCTAAAGTGTTGAGACTACAGGTGTGAGTCACCTTGCCCAGCCACTTCCTGCCTTTCTGAAGGTAATGACCACTTGTTTGAGTCTATTGTTTGCAGAATGTCTCTATAATGACCTATGTGGGCCAAGGTGTGGAGTATATGGTAAACCTCTGTAAGTCTTAAAAAGATGCCTTTGTCCCTGCTGTACACGACCATTCAAGATAGAAGGTCTGGGTGTGGGTGGGAGATGATTGTAAAAAGGTGAAGTTCTAGCTACTGGGTAGGCTCACTGAGCGTGTGACGGTGGGGGAAGAGCAACACTCAGGTACCTGGGGAGGGAACACCCTTGACCCCGAGTGGTACTGGGGAGGGATTGACATTAACGATCTTTTGCCTTTCAGAAATGTACCTGAAGCCATCCTCACGTAGGAAAATGCCCTGGTGCGGGTCTCCTAAACCCTGACAAGCCCTTTACATTTAACTGACTGTTGTATCTACCATCCCCTGCCAGATAGCTCTAACCATGGTTTGTTTGTTGTGCCTCTTCATCAGACCTAAAAGGCCACTGCAGGGGATGGCCCAACTCCTGCACCTCCCACACAAAACACCTGTCAATACCTATGGTCATCTTCCCCACCCCTGTTTCTGTAGATGTTGCTTGGCCATCCCTTGGGTAGATGAACACTGCCTGGTTGGTGACATGGGCCAACTGGATAAACTGGACTTGAAGCAAAACAAGGACTCAATTACTCAAACTAAGCTGGGAACTCTAGGGTTTTCCAGCCTGCCAGGAAGCCATATTGGAGGCAGTCAACCTATGCCCTTCAACTGATATGGGTCTTACTTGGGGGATGCCAACAATTGTTAGTTTTTGGTCCCTGACACTGCACTTCTGGTGTGGAAGCCATGCATTCATTTGGCTTCCTTCCAAAATACATGGATTTGCATTTTAGGGGTCGGCCTAAGAGACCTTAAGAGTATTTAAGAAAACACCATGAGGGAATTAAATACTAAGATAACTGCAGAGATCTCTCCAAAATGAGGCTATTCTTGGTGTCTTGGTGGAACTTCCAGGGGGATAACTGACCCATTTTATTTATTTATTTATTTTTGTTATTTATTTTTTAATTTTTTTTTGAGACAGAGTCTCACTCTGCTGCCCAGGCTGGAGTGCAGTGGCGCGATCTCAGCTCACTGCAACCTCTGCCTCCCAGGTTCAAGTGATTCTCCTGCCTCAACCTCCTGAGTTGCTGGGATTACAGGCGTGTGCCACCACACCCAGCTAATTTTTGTATTTTTAGTAGAGACAGGATTTCACCACGTTGGCCAGGCTGGTCTTGAACTCCTGACCTCAGGTGGTCTGCCTGCCTCAGCCTCCCAAAATGCTGGGATTACAGGTGTGAACCACCACACCTGGCCAACTGACCTCTTTTAATGCATACGTTACAGGCTGTTTTCTCTACTGTGGGAGTCATCTAGTTAGAAAAAATGGTACAAATTTGTCCCTGACTTTAATTATCACCACTTTGGACCTGTCAGGTCAACCTCGACCCGTCAGCCGGGTGTCAGAATTGCTCCCGATTTCTTCCTTGTGGGCCAAGGCGGAGACTGTGCCTCACTAATACATTATGCTGCACCTGAGCTAATGCCTCAAACCTCGTGGACAGGTCAGTGCAGAACCTTAGTGATAATGATGGTTTACGAGATTTGTTTAGCTGGGTCGGTCCAGGATCTTGGGGGAAATGGTTGAGGTCAATACTGTAAGTTGGCCTCATCCTGCTGCTTGGGTCCTGTGGATACTAGTTTTAAATGCTGAGTCAGATAAAATGAATACATTCGGTCCCAGCTTCTATTGGTCAGAGCAATCAAGGTGGCTGACAAAGTGGCTAACTTATAACGAAATTCACCAGAAGCCAAGAGTGTAGAAATAAGAAATGGATATTGTTTGGAGACAATTCTCCATCAGTTGCTCCATTTCTGCACATTCTGTAAGCAGAGGCACTGAAAGCCTTTGTTCTAGACTCTATTTTCAGTGATGTTAACATAGTAAACATTCCTGGACTATAGAGGGAATGTCTCTTTCCAAAGCAGAGGGCAGATTTGTTTACTGCCTAGTGCAATGAAGATCATGTCACCCTCTAGGGAAAGATCAGACAGGCTTACTGTCAAAAAAAAAATTTTTTTTTTTTTTGAGATGGAGTCTCACTCTGTTGCCCAGGCTGTAGTGCAGTGGCATGATCTCGGCTCACTTCAACCTCCATCTCCCAGGTTCAAGTGATTCTCCTGTCTCAGCCTCCCAAGTAGCTGGGATTACATGTGCGTGCCACCACGTCCTGCTGATTTTTTATTTTATTTTATTTTATTTTATTTTGTTTTATTTTATTTTATTTTATTTTATTTTATTTTATTTTATTTTTGTATTTTTAGTAGAGATAGGATTTTACCATGTTGGCCAGACTGGTCTTGAATTCTTGACCTCAAATGATCCACCCACCTCAGCCTCCGAAAGTGCTGGGATTACAGGCATGAGCCACCGCACTGGCCTGCTGTCAATTTTAAAAGGCTTGGGTTCCCAGTGCTCAGAGTTCCTCACTGTCATGCAGACCTACTGCATGTGCAGCTTCCACCTGAGCTGCTCTCTGTTATGTGGGGAGCCAGAGGAACTGACATGAATAGGAAGCTCGTGCTGCCTGCTGTGCTATGAGGAATAAAGTTCTTTATTTCTGACTTCAACACCTTGTGCTTTCTGTCAGCATCCAAGAAACTATGGCAGCCTAGCTTCTTTACCAGCAGGTTGGGCAAAGTCTCAGACCCTTCACAGTTCTTGATATAAGGTCAAGCAAGTAGTTGAATTTCCAAAATGGAGTTCACAGGAATGGCCTGGGAATCAAATGTCCTGGAACATCCCTAATTTGCAGACAAAGAGCCTGAACCTTAGGCATAAGCAGCCTATCCAATATTGTGGCAAGGTTACAGCAGAGCTGAAGCTGGAGCCAGGTCTATATGTTTACTGGTTAAGACTGAATGTGAAGTCAGACATTCTGGATTCAAATCTTGGTTCTTCTTTTTGCTACTTCTTGTTCCGTGTCCCTGTTTCACAATTGATGAAATTGAAATAATAATAGTACCTGCTTTAGGCTGGGCATGGTGGCTCACACCTGTAATCCCAGCACTTTGGGAGGCTGAGGCGGGTGGATCACTTGAGGTCAGGAGTTCGAGACCAGCCTGGCCAACACAGTGAAACCCGATCTCTATTAAAAATACAAAACTTAACTGGGCTTGGTGGCAGGCGCCTGTAATCCCAGCTACTCAGGAGGCTGAGGCAGGAGAATCGCTTGAACCTGGGAGGCAGAGGTTGCAATGAGCTGAGATCACGCCACTGCACTCCAGCCTAGGCAACAGAGCAAGACTCCGTCTCAAAAAAAAAAAAAAATAGTACCTGTTTCAAAGGGTTGTTCTGAGATTTTTGTCAGGCATTTATCACAATACTTGGTGTGTGCACACACACGGAAATGCCTGGCACCCAAAAACTGTTCCCTCATATTAGGATAACTTATCACTGCACTTTGCACCCAATATCGATGGACTCTTTTGTCAAGAACTCATTAAAACAGAGTTGTCCTAAGAAGAACTGGCACCTGGAGCCCTGTGAGAAACTGGCACCTGGGAGGGTTTATCTTGGCTGTGCCTCCTGATTAGAAGGTGGCAAAACAGGCCTCAGAGAAATGGCTCACCCCTTCATGACCCAGTCTATCAGGAAATTTCTCAGAGGTATTAAAGCCGAATCTTCCAAAGACCACCAGAAACAGGCCTGCAGCCTGATCAAATCGAACTTTTTAACTCGGTACAGTGAGCGGGACATTCCATAGGAACCATAGCATCCTGCTCGAAATGAGGGAGAAGAAATGCATCTTTAGCAAGGTTTAGGATCCCACTGTAGGAGTCTGAGGCAGATCTAAGGGAAGCAGAGATCAGTTCTGGATTGGTTGTGGTATCTAAAGTGGGGTTCATAGAAGCAGGGATTAATCACGATGTGGGTGCTGTCGTAAACCCTTTCCAGTTGGGTATCCCCAGTAACAGACAAGATTCGCAAAGCAGGTCTGGGGGCATCATTGGTGATATACCAGTAGTCAATCAAAGAGGGGATCTTTGTGATCCTTATGGCATTTCAAACTGCAGCATGACCTTAGAGCAGCAGTCCCCAACTTTTTTGGCACCAGGGGCCGGTTTCGTGGAAGACAATTTCTCCACGGACAGCGTGTGGGGTGGCAGGGGGGAGGGTTTCCAGATGAAACTGTTCCACCTCAGATCATCAGGAATTTGATTCTCATAAGGAGCAGGCAGCCTAGATTCCTCGCATGTACAGTTCACAATAGGGTCCGTGCTCCTATGAGAATCGAATGTGGCTGCTGATCGGACGGGAGGCAGAGCTCAGGTGGAAATGCGTGCTCACCTCCGGCTGTGCAGCCCGGTTCCTAACAGGCCACAGACTGGTACCAGTCGGCAGCCCGGGAGTTTGGGGACTTCTGCCTTAGAGAAATGATGATTCTTGTGACCTTTGCAACTGGTCTTTCTGCCTGTCCTCCGAGCCTGATTCACAGCAGAGCCACTTTTTCCTTTTGCAGTTCAAACTGATTTCCACTTTCAGTGCCGACAGATTGTGACCCTCTCAGAGTTAGCGTGTTGTCCACTAGAATTTAGCAAGTTTGTTTGCACAATTGTGGAAACTGCCAAAGCTCCAGAGTCACTGGTCTCTGCACCCAGCCTCTGTTGGTGTTCACGAGTTAGGGAACCCTAGTCTTGTTCACATCCTGGGCTGCCACCAATGGGTTCATATACATTGGCTTGTTTTATTTTTAAAATTTAATTGCTTATATGTGTGTTTATATGTGTGTGTATGGGGTGTGTGTGTGTGTGTGTGTGTGTGTGTGTGTGTATTTTTGTTGTAGAAATGGATCTCATCAAGTAGCCCAGGCTGGTCTTGAATCCTGGCTTAAAGCGATCCTCCCACCTTGGCCTCTCAAAATGCTGAGATTATAGGTGGGACCCACCATGCCTGCCCTTATGTGTGTGTTTAAATGGTAATGATAGTGAGAGCCCTTAGTTGGGCTTTCAGTGAAAATGCAGCAGAAGCTGCACCTAGAAGTTACTAATGAAACTTTTAAGAACTCCCAGTTGGTATGAGGCTAAAGAGTGAAAGAGAGAGAAGCACTTCTGCCTCTATTATTTGAAAGTCTGGGCCAAGTGCCAGGGCTCTGTGTGGTCCCAGGACAGGCTAAATTTTAGTTAAAGAACTTTGGAGACTCCATGCAGGGAGGTCCTCCTAAGCCTCATTTACTTGGGCTGTTCCAGGAGCAAACCTTAGTTTAAGGCCGAGGCTTGGGAAGGAGGAGCAGCAGGCCAGGGTACAAAGAGCAGGACCACACCTCAGACCATGTGGCACAAGAGGACAAGGCCGGGTGCGATGGCTCGGGCCTGTAATCCCAGCACTTTGGGAGGCCAAGGCAGGCAGATCACTTGAGCCCAGGAGTTCAAGACTAGCCTGGCCAACATGGTGAAACCCCATCTCTACTAAAGATACAAAAATTAGCTGATGTGGTGGTGCACAGCTCTAATCCCAGCTATTCGGGGGGCTGAGGCAGGAGAATCACTTGAACCTGGGAGGCAGAGGCTTCATTGAGCCAAGACTGCACCACTGCACTCCAGCCCGGGCAACAGAGCAAGACTCCATCTCAAAAAAGAAAAAAAAAAAAAAAGGGCATACTCTGGCCAGGCTGGTACCTCCTCCAGTGGTCTCAGCTCTTCAAGTGTGGTAGTGCCTTTGGCCCCTATAATGGGCTGTGCAGTACCTCAAATCCACGGAAGAGAAAAGGCTGGCTAACATAACTTATTTTGGGCTAAGAAGAAAAGCAAGAAGCCAGTCTTTACTTATGACAGTCACATAAGCTAAGCAACTTGGGAATGATGGAACTCGAGGATCTGTCCCTTCTATCTTTTAATTTTTCTCTCATAAGTTGCCTTTCATTGTGTGTTGTATTCTCGAAGAAGTCCTTCACTTGATATTCTATCTAGTTTACTGATTTGCTCTTGGACTGTGTCTTATCTGCTGTTCAGCCCATCTGTTGAATTTTTTACCTTTAAAAGCTATTTTTCTCATGTAAAACCTTTTCTTATCATCCAGTCTGCATTCTGCAGGTGTTATTGACTCTTAGCCCTCCGAAAATATTAACTATAGTTATTTTAGAACCCCCTTCTGCTTTGTTAAAGTCTCCTCAGGTATAGAGATTACTGTCTCTCAGGACGTTGGTTTTCCTCAAATGTTTGTGATTATTGATTATTAACAAATCTAAGTTTGAGAGTTCCTAATAACTTGATATCTTACTGTCCACATCATTGTGGGAAAAACTGTTGTCTAAAGGCAGACCCTCCATGTGCTGCTACCTAGCTCAAAGAGAGGCATGGAGCATTCTGGCTGCATTTTCCTCATCTCTATGATGTGATGAGAGGATGATTTAATATGTCAAAACATTGAATTTTTATAGTCTCTTCATAGCTGAGACTTAGGCATATATTCTGGGAATGTCAAATAACATAAAAAATATTAAGCATTAAATTTTTTACAGAAACCACTATTTTGCATAGTGGTTTTTAGTGGCAAATCTTATCATAAAATAAGATTTTTTTATGTTGTCAAAGATACAAATAATTAAAATATATATTTTAAAATTAGCTGGGTGTGGTGGCATATGTCTATAGTCCCAGCTACTCAGGAGGCTTAGGTAAGAGGATTACTTGAGCCCAGGAGGTGGAGGTAGTAATGAGCCAATATTGCACCACTGTACTCCTGCCTGGGTGACAGAGCAAGACCCTGCCTTGAAAAAAAATCTATATATATTTAGATAGATAGATAGAGATAGATATAAATAATTAATTTTTTAAAACTTATGTTTTAGATATAAGAGTAGGTTGCAGATAATCATATCGCATATTCTTTCTCATTTCCAAACTCATACTTAAAATAGCAACAAAAGGACCACCTCTCATTCTAGCTTTTCCTCAAAGTTTTGTAATACTGACCCTTAAAACACATTATCTGAATACTGGCAAAATGCAATTAATAGTTTAAATCCTATTAGTACCATCAATACCTGGAGTAATGGGTCCACATAAAACTGAATTTTTTTTTTTAAGTGGAAAAAGTTGAGGTCAAATGTCTTTAGTTTATTCAATTTTGACTTCTCAGCATTCTTCAGGTAAATAACTAAGGGTGCATAGAGTTATCCAAAGCTAAAATGTGTTCTTATGGAAAAGTATGATATGAAGGTGTATAAGACTTGAACTAACAGAATTAGAATATTATATTCCTATTTTACATTATTGAACTTCAGATGAATTAATCATCTTTTCTTTTCTTCTCTTTTTTTTTTTAGATAAAGTCTTGCTCTGTCACCCAGGCTAGTGGGCAGTGGTGGGATCTTGGCTCACTGCAACCTCCACCTCCCATTTCAAGCGATTCTACTACCTCAGCCTCCTGAGTAGCTGGGATTACAGGAGCCTGCCACCACGCCTGGCTAATTTTTGTGTTTTTAGTGGAGATAGGGTTTCACCATCTTGGCCAGGCTGGTCTTGAACTCCTGACCTCGTTATCCGCCTGCCTCGGCCTCCCAAAGTGCTGGGATTACAGGCGTGAGCCACCGCGCCCAGCCTGTTTTCTTTTATAATATCCCCATGATGATAGTAAGCTTATTTCAAGGACAGGCTATGATAGTATCAGACCTCACCAGACTTTAAAATACAATATTTCCCTTTATAAAAATTTCCATTTTCCTCTTTCCTTAAGACAAGAAGAAATTCTTTTTTTTTTTTTCTTTTTTTGAGATGGAGTCTCACTCTGTTACCCAGGTTGGAGTGCCATGGTGGCATCTCAGCTCACTGCAAACTCCACCTTCCAGGTTCACGCGATCCTCCCACCTCAGCCTCCCAAGTAGCTGGCATTACAGGCCCATGCCAACATGCTTGGCTAATTTTTTGTATTTTTAGTAGAGACAGGGTTTCATTATGTTGGCCAGGCTGATCTTGAACTCCTGACCTCAAGTGATCCACCTGTCTTGGACTCCCAAAGTGTTGGGATTACAGGCTTGAGCCACTGTGCCTGGCCAACAACAGGAAATTCTGTAAAACTAGACAAAATATATAGGGCAATGGTTTCAAGGCACTAGGCAAAAGCAACATAGACTGCAATCCCTGAGAGAAGGGAAACTCAGACAACGACTTCTACAGTTGCCCAGCACTCTCTCTAGGAACAATTTCCTGACTGCATTGCAGGAACCTGGAACCCAAGCATAGCCTGGTGGTCCCATGTAGCTGAGGAGGGACTTTAGAGTTTGGGGCTATTGATATGACTGAATTCTGCAGAGCAGGACACTAGAAAAGAAGGAACTGCACGGTGAACAAAGGCAGAGTTGTGTGTGGGAGTTTTCTGAAAATCCTTGCCAGGCAGAAATCTGAATGGGTTTCCTGCAAATCTTTGGCAGAGGGATGGGATTTATATGCACATGGAAAGACAAATCAAGGATTATCTGATAGTGGCTGCTATGGGGTTGAGAGTGGAACAGAGATATTAGAGGTTAAGAGTTGCTGGAAGACCAAGTTCTGGCCCTGTTAGTTAATGACTTTTACAACACCTGATGCATCAATATAAAACAACAGAAATCCCATACCTTAGGAATAAAGGCCATGCTCTAGAACATGGGTTGGCAACCTTTTTCTGTAAGAGGCAAGATAATAAATGCTTTAGGCTCATGGGACTAGAAAATATGATCACTAGATGGCCCAGATGTCAGATTTCATCAAAGGTATTAAAACAGCTAGTATAAATGTCCAATGACTTAAAGGACTTAAAGGAAAAAATCGTTTTATAAATAAACAGATTAGATAAAAAATATCTGCAGAGAAATTAAAATTACAAAAAATAAATAAACAAAAAAGTTAAAGCTAAAAAGTATAACTGAGCTGAGAACAGAGGTTCTGTTTTATAAAGTCATTTTTTTTTTTTTTTTTACTTCCTCCTCCATTCTTCTAATTCACTCTCTCTTCTGGCCTCATCTGGTGCAGGTAGTATATATGCAAGCACATGGAGGGATGCATGGCTAGGATTTAGGTGCCCCTGGATTCTCTGCAGCAAAGGGCTACTTCCTCTTTGGTTGCTCTGTTCTCATTGTGCTGGAGCTCTTCACGCTATTAAAATAATTTTTTTAAAAAAATCCCAAGTTGGGCACAGTGGTGCATGTCTGTAGTCCCAGCTACGCAGGAGGACTGAGGCAGGAGCATCCTTTGGGCCCAGCAGCTCAAGGCCAGGCTGGGTGAAATAGAGACCCATCTCAAAAATTAGAAAACATCCTCTTTAGTGCAATAGATTTTGTAATGTTTAATTACAAATCTGATATAATAACCTCTTATTAAGAGAATAAAGAAGGAAGCATCTCCCTTTCTCAACTTCCAATACTCAGAAAATGCAATGTTAAACTGACTCAAAGTTTTAAATGACCCATACTATAGTTTCCTCATCTTCAAAAGCTTTATAACTTTGGAGAGGCCTCATGTGTTCTGCCTATTTCTCCTTACTTTAGTGAGCTTCAATTCAGGAAAGGCATCTTCCCCTAAGTGAAAATGTGTTGAAAATAGTTAACATCATTACTAAAAGCTTTATGTAAATTACACTGAAATTATTTATTTATTTATTTTTCGAGATGGAAATTCACTCTTGTTGCCCAGGCTGGAGTGCAATGGCACCATCTCGGCTCACCGCAATTTCCGCCTACCAGGTTCAAGCAATTCTTCTGCCTCAGCCTCCCAGGTAGCTGAGATTACAGACACACACCACCATGCCCGGCTAATTTTTGTATTTTTAGTAGAAACGGGGATTCTCTCTCACCATGTTGGTTAGGCTGGTCTCGAACTCCCAACCTCAGGTGATCTGCCTGCCTTGGCCTCCCAAAGTGCTGAGATTACAGGCGTGAGCCACTGTGCCCAGTCTTGCACTAAAATTATTTCACTTAAATATGTTTATAAATTATAGATCTTCATGGAAATGACTTTCGAAAATGACAGACACACATAGCACTTGCATCAATGTTTTCAGTGTAAAAGAAAATATACATGAAAATAAAAGTAGTAAGGTGATAATAAATCCTATAATGTTACATTTGAATTGGGACTAGCAATATGAATTCACGTGCACTGAAAGGATCTAAAAGTAGTGATATCCTTTAGCAATATCAAATAGCAAGCAGATTGGTATTTCTAAATACCATTTTTACCTATGAAGAAATGACAAATTCAAGGTCTAGATCAACAAATACTGTATTGCAGATAAGCCTGCAACTTTTGTGCCAGAAAGCAAGGAAGCTATAAAATACGGTGAACACAGCTGACTTAAAGGGACTCTCACTGGTGAAAGAGTCAAGTTGAGCATCAAAAAGAATAATGACTACAATTCCTGAATGATATTCCATTGCATGTATCTACGACATTTTGTTTATTCATTCAGCTATTGATGGAGAATCGGGCTGCTTCCACTTTTTTTTTTTTATGGAATCTAGCTCTGCTGCGCAGGCTGGAGTGCAACGGAATGATCTCGGCTCACTGCAAACTCTGCCTCCCGGGTTCAAGCGATTCTCCTGCCTCAGCCTCCTGAGTAGCTGGGATTATAGGCACATGCCACCAGGCCCAGCTAATTTTTGTATTTTTAGTAGAGATGGGGTCTCACCGTGTTGGCTAGGTTGATCTCAAACTCCTAACCTCAAGTGATCCACCTGCCTCGGCCTCCCAAAGTGCTGGTATTACAGGTGTGAGCCACTGCACCCAGCCTGCTTCCACTTTATGACTATTGTGTATAATGTTCCCATGCATGGACAAATATCTGTTTGAATCCCTGCATTCAGTTATTGGGAGGTGTGTTTCACAATGGGCAGGTCTATGCAAACCTACCCCAAAGTCCAAGGAAGCTGAGAGGCTCAAGAGGTGGACAAATCCAGTTTCTTAGAAAGAAACATTTAATAGAGATTTGTGAGAAGAAGCTATGTTTGTGTCTCCCGCAGCAGTGAGACAAGATGGTAGATCCCTTCACGGTTACCCCCAGACCCAGGGATTATATACCACAGGGGAGGGGCATCTGTGCTTCAGAGGGAATGGGTAGGAATTTGCCCTGATTTACGGTGAGTAGGTGGTCTTACACAAGGGGCAATAGATAAATTGGAAATCTCAGAGGCCTTCCCAGATTTGGAGTTAATCAGAAGGTAATGTGGCGTATGAGCATCTAAGATGGAGTTGCTTCAGCCTGTACAGGGTATATATTCAGAAGTGAAATTGCTGAATCATGTGGTGAAATTGCTGAATCATGTGGTAATTCACTTTTTAATTGATTGATTTTCATATGCTGCACCATCCTTGTATTCCAGGAAAAAAAAAAATCCCATTTTCTCGAGGGGTATAATCCTTTCGGTATGCTGGTGAATTTGGTTTGCTAGTATTTTGTTGAGTGTTTTTTACATTAATATTCATAAGGATTATTGGTCAGTAGTTTTCTTGTATTGTCTTTGTCTGGCTTTGACATTAAGGGTAATGCTAGTCTCACAGAATGAGTTAGGAAGCATTCCTTCATTTTCAATTTTTAGGTTATCCAATTTGTTGGGATAATAGTTGTTCGTAGTACTCTCCTGTAAATCATCAGTACTTACATTCCCACTTTCGTTTCTGGTAGTAGTAATTTGAGTCTTGTCTCTTTTCTAAGTGTATCTAAAGGCTTATAATTTTGTTCATACTTTCAAAGAAAGAACTCTTGGATTTTTATTTTTTAAATTGTTTTTCTATTCTCTATTTTATTTATTGCTCTTCTAATATTTATTGTTTCCTTCCTTTTGCTAGCTTTGGATTTAGTTTGTTCTTCTTTTTCTAGTTTCTTAAGGTGTAAACTTAGGTTGTTGTTGATTTGAGAGTTTTTTTTTTTTTTAATGTAAGCATTTCCAGCTACATATTTTCCTCTTAGCACTGCTTTCACTGCATTTTATAAGTTTTGATATGCTGTATTTTGATTTTCACTTTCATTAGTCTCAAGATGTTTTCTAATTCCTGTTGTGATTTCTTCTTTGACCTTTGGTTGCTCAAGACTGTGTTAATTAATTTCCACATATTTATAAATTTTCCAGTTTTACTTCTGCTATTGATTTCTAGTTTAATTCCGTTGTGATCAGAAAAGATGCTTTGTTTGATTTCATTCTTTTCAAATTTTTAGGACTTGTTTGGTGACCTAATATATTAACGTATACTAGAGAATGTTCTATGTGCACTTGAGTAGAATATATATTCTGCTGTTGTTTGGTGGAATGTTCTATGGATGTTTTTAGAACCAGTTGGCCTGTGGTATCATTCAAGTCTTCTATTTTCTTACTGACCATCTGTCTGATTGTTCTATCCATTACTGAAAGTGATGTACTGACGTATTTTACTATTATTGTAGAGCTGTCTATTTCTCCCTTTAATTCTATCAATGTTTGCTTCATATATAGGAAATTTGATATTTATTGCATACATATTTATAATTGTTATGTTTTCTTGGTGAATTTAAACCTTTATTATTATTCAATATTCTTCTTTGTCTCTTGTGACAGTTTTCTACTTAAAGTCTATTTGTCTATTTTTTTTTAGTATAGCCACCCCTACTGTCTTTTGGTTACTATTTGCATGGAATCTTTTTATCCTTCCATTTTCCGTCTATGTGTGCCCTTAAATCTAAAGTGAATCTTCTGTAGAGAGCAGATAGCTGGATCCTGTTTTGTTTATTTGTTTTAAATCCATTTTGCCAACCTCTGTCTATTCACGTGCAGCAGGATAATTAAGGAATCAGAGAGATCAAGGGGTTGAGGAGGAATTATTTAGTTATTTAGGTGTACCAACTCAGTCAGATTAACATCCAAAGGACTGAGCCTCGAACAAAGAGTCTGGTTACCTCCTCTTAAGCATTTTTGGGGGCGGGGGGAGATCTGTGCAGGGGGAAGCATATTACAGAAGTGAGAAACAAAGACAGTTATTTAATTGAGACATGCATTACATCATTTCTTACTTTTCAAGAAACATGTTTTATGACCAGTGATTCTCCTGCCTCAGCCTCCCAAGTAGCTGGGATTACAGGTGCGTGCCACCAACCGTACCCAGCTAACTTTTGTATTTTTAATAGAGACGGGGTTTCACCACGTTGGCCAGGCTGGTCTTGAACTCCTGGCTTCAAGTGATCCACCCACCTTAGCCTCCCAAAGTGCTGGGATTACAGGCATGAGCCACCGCGCCCAGCCCAGCTTTCTCCATTTCTTGATATTGCTAATGCGAGTGACTGTCACAGCAAACCGTATAGCTGGGACAATTGTATCCCCCATCAGCCATTTATGGAATCTCCTTTCCTTTTAGGTTCTCACCAAACATCAGCTAGCCTGCATGGTCAGTGGATGAACCCTCTTTTAAAATCAAATTTTTAATTTTATTTTAGTAGAGACAGGGTCTTGCTATGTTGCCCAGGCTGGTCTCGAACTCCTGGGCTCAAACAATCCTCCCACTTTGACACCTCCCAAAGTGCTGGCATTATAGGCATGAGCCACTGCACCTGGCCAGTCAGTGGATGATTTCTAGTTTTATTGTCTAACTTATGTAACGTATTTAAAGTATGGAGTTTTAAAATGAATTTTTTAGTTCTTTAATAAAACTGTGTGAAAAACAAAGTATCATCATAAAATACAGGTTATACTCATTAAATAGGGATTATCTATAATGCTTGGTGACAGAAATAGCCTCCTGGAAAGTGAGCATAGGATGAGACAGTAGAGAGAAGTTGTTTTCAAGATATTTCTTTTTTTGTTGTTGTTTTTTTGAGACGGAGTTTCTCTCTTATTGCCCAGGCTGGAGCGCAGTGGTGTGATCTCAGCTCACTGCAACCTCCGCCTCCAGGGTTCGAGCAATTCTCCTGCCTCAGCCTCCCAAGTAGCTGGGATTACAGGCGCCTGCCACCACACCCAGTTGGAGTGCAGTGGCACTATCGAGGCTTAGTGCAGTCTCGACTTCCCATGCTCAGACAATCCTCCCATCTCAGCCCTCCAAGTAGCCAAAACTACAGGTGCACACCACCAACCCCGACTAATATTTTAAATTTTTGTATAGTCGATGTCTTGTTATACTGCCCAAGTTGGTCTCGAACTCCTGGGCTCGACCTCCCGATGTGCTAGGATTACAGGCATGAGCCACCACAACCCAGCCTCCAAATATTTTTGATCCATGGGTGGTTCAATCAACAGATGCCATATGGAAGGCCAATTGCATAAGTTAAAACTTAGGTGGGTAAACTAAATTTTTACAATAAATGAGTTAAAAAGTTGCATTTCCCTATAATAAACATATAATAAATACAGTATCCTGCAACAAACTTGTAACCTTAGACTCAAAGTTAAAGGCTAAATTCCATAGGAGTGGGCAAAAAAAATTTGCACTTAAAAATTGATTATTACAAGAGGATGTTTTGCCCTTCATTAAAAAAAAAAAAAAATTAGCCAGAAACATAACTTTATGATACTAAAAATCAGAATAAGTTCAGAGCTTCACCCCACTTGGCTAATGCTCTTTTCTCCTTGTGTCGTTATGGTGACTGACAAGTAAATATTTTTCACCCTTTTCCCTCTTCCCTGTCCAAGGGTAACAAGTTCAGAGCTTCCTTTTCAAAAGCGTTTGCCTCATGGGTCATCTTACCCTCTCAAAGAAATACTATCCTGGTTTTTCTCCCCCTATGGCTTCACTTTTAATAAGAGCTAAGTCAAAGTCTAAGGTTTATAATTTTCTCTTTGCACAAAGGGCACCAATTCTAAAAGGGTCATCTGAGATATCCTTTGACATCAAATGGAACATTGGAACACTATCAATGATTCAAGCAACTAATGATTACTGGCAACTGCAGCGGGTAATAGAGAGCTATTGCACGGATGAGGAATTTTCTCCTCAAGGATGTTGCATTCTGGATCGGCTATGATACAAGCACACATAGAAGACAGCTCATAAGACAGAGCAGCTAATGGTGAGTGGTAAATAGATGGTGATGGACTACAGTTGCCAATGAACTTCAAAGAAGAGAGAGATTACTTTACCCTGTGGCCATGAGGTTGGCTGCACTGCAGGGTGAAGATAAGAAACCCCTTGGGATGGTGTAGAGCAGTGGTTCTTACAACTGGGCAGTGTCCACAGACAGTTTAGACTGTCACAACTGGCAGGGTGCACAGTCTTCTAGTGGGTAGGGGTCAGAAGTGCTGTGAAACACTCTACGATGCCCCAACATGACCACAGGGCCAAGGCTGAGAATCCCTGATGTCGGGGAAGGAATGCCAAGACTTGGAACAGTAGAAATACTGGCTCTGAGCCACATGTATGTCAAACTCATGCATGTCCCATCACTACATCCCAAGAAGGCCAAGAAGATTATTTAGATCCCATTGCAAAGGAAGTTTTAAAATAAGGAAACAAGACCACCTGAGGTCTAAATGTTAGTCTCCTTTTCCCCTTGCCAACGCGGTGTGTTCATAAACAAATATCTTTTTTTTTTTTTTTGAGACGGAGTCTAGCTCTGTTGCCCAGGCTGGAGTGCAGTGGCACAATCTTGGCTCACTGCAATCTCTGCCTCTCGGGTGCAAGTGATTCTCCTGCCTCAGTCTCCCGAGTAGCTGGGATTACAGGTGGCCACCACGCCCGGCTAATTTTTGTGTGTTTAGTAGAGACGGGGTTTCGCCATGTTGGCCCTGTTGGTCTCGAACTCCTGGCCTTGGGTGACCCTCCCACCTTGGCCTCCTAAAGTGCTGAGATTACAGGTGTGATCCACCTTGCCCGGCCACGAATATATTATTCTTAGTGGCAAGGCTTCAAGTTATGTGAAAGCTCATTAATATGGACTTTCCATCATCAAAGCTTTCACTGCTGAGTGACTAATTTTTCTATTTTTTCTGGCTACCATAGTTCACACTGGACACCTACTCTGGCACCCTGTCTCAAGGTGACCAGCCAGCTACCTGGTGGTATGCCAGTGACTTTGGACTCCCTTCTTCTTGGAAAGGGCAGCAATTTTTCCTTCCCCAGGACATATCCATTCTGCATTTGGATTTGCCTTCTCTGTCTGCCTCGACTCTGTCAACATCGTTATCTGTGAGTTCTCTCCTGCAATCGGCAATGATCAAGAATGAAGCAGTGGGCCAATAAGTTATTTGGGGCTGTAGAACATGGTGGAACACATTAGTAAGAAGAATCAAAAGGCTTCTAAAGATCCCAAACCTGATCAAACTTGTTCTGTGACAGCTAAAACTTGGTTACCTATGGAAAGAGAAATATTATGAAATTGTAAGAGATCTGTTACATTACTTAACCGGTGTTTGATTAGCAGTTGAAATATCATGTAACAAAGAAATTTATTTCTTTTTAGTAATTTAGAAAAACAGAATTCTGCTTTGAGCAGTGTGCTTTTACAATAAATTAGGGCTGGGTGCGGTGGCTCATGCCTGTAATCCCAGCACTTTGGGAGGCCAAAGTGGGCAAATCATCTGAGGTCAGGAGTTCGAGACCAGCCTGGCCAACATGGTGAAACCCAGTCTCTACTAAAAATACAAAACTTGGCTGGGCGCGGTGGCTCACACCTGTAATCCCAGCACTTTGGGAGGCCAAGGTGGGCAGATCACAAGGTAAGAAGATGGAGACCATCCTGACCAACATGGTGAAACCTTGTCTCTACTAAAAATATAAAAATTAGCTGGCTGTGGTGGTGGGCACCTGTAGTCCCAGCTACTGAGGAGGCTGAGACTGGAGAATCACTTGAACCCGGGAGACGGAGGTTGCAGTGAGCCGAAATCGTGCCATTGCACTCCAGCCTAGGCAACAGAGCAAGACTCTGTCTCAAAAAACTTTTTTAAAAGATTAAAACAAATTAGAAATGATTTGGTTAAATATAGGGATGAGGATCTAGTAACCCTGATTAAACATTTAAGCAATGTAGCAGAGAAGACTGCAGACTCCCTTCCCTCCAGGTCACAAGATGGCTGCTAGTAGCTTTTAGAACAAGACACTTCTTCACTGACCTCTATTCTAGCCATAAAATGAAAGCCCTTCCCATATGTCTTACTGGACCAACTTTGATCACTTATCCTGCGTCTGAACCAATAATATTGCCAGGGGTTGTCATGAGGACAACTTGGAGTTGAGATTTTTTTTTAAAAAAAAAAGTAAAATTAGATGTGACCAATATTGCAATCCAGGTAGATTTGCAGACATGGTATCATGAATTCAAATGATACCAAGATAAGAGAGGTTGCAGATTTTTTGGCAGCATTGTGTGTCACCAACAGCTGTGATTTCAGAGGCTGTCAAAGCCTACTGATGTTGAATGGCAGAGAACTTTGGGTGCCCTATAAAATATAGTAAGTAGATGGCCACCTTTTTTCTTTCCGGGGGAATTGTGGTTAAAATATTTTATAAAAATTAAAAGTATACAAAATATGAGTTGTCCTATAAATATTTAAAAAGACATAAAGAATGGGCACGATGGCTTACGCCTGTAATCCCAACACTTTGGGAGGCTGAGGCAGGCAGATTACTGAGGTCAGGAGTTCGAGACAGTTTGGCCAAAATGGTGAAACTGTGTCTCTACTAAAAATACAACAAATAGCCGGGTGTGGTGGCACACACCTGTAGTCCCAGCTGCTCTGGCAGCTGAGGCAGGAGAATTGCTTGAGCCTGGAAAACGGAGGTTGCAGTGAGCCAAGATGGTGCTGCTGCACTCCAGCCTGGCCGACAGAGCGAGACTCTGTCTCAAAAAAAAAAAAAATAAGTAAATGAAAATAAACATAAAAAGACATAAAGTAATTTTAATTGTGTCATAATTAAAGTTCAACAAGGACTAGGCTTCAAACTACTATGCACACTCCTTGTTCTTTCTGGATAGCACATCTATTGTCAGCAATGTTTTCGCATTCCTAGTTGAGAAATGATATAATATGATGCTTTTTATACTGTACAGTACCTGCTCTAAGAGATGCTAAATATAACATAAATCTATAATTACTGATTACTTATGGGAGAGGTGATATTCTCAATTATGGCTTTGATGATACTGCTATCTTGGTTTATATCCATTTAAATCTGAATGGACTTTCATTATATATGGGACATAGCTCTAGATTTTCCAGAGATCTTGATTAAATATGGTTTAACTATTGTCAAAAATAATGAGTTGTGTAGTAGATCTATTACAAAAGGTTCCATAGGAAGATACTATCTTAGAAAGTATCAAATTAGGGGCCGGGCGCGGTGGCTCAAGCCTGTAATCCCAGCACTTTGGGAGGCCGAGACGGGCGGATCCACGAGCCAGGAGATCGAGACCATCCCTGGCTAACACGGTGAACCCCGGTCTCTACTAAAAAACTACAAAAAAAAACTAGCCGGGGCGAGTGGCGGGCGCCTGTCAGTCCCAGCTACTGGGAGGCTGAGGCAGGAAATGGCCATAAACCCAGATGCGGAGCTTGCAGTGAAGCTGAGATCCGGCCACTGCACTCCAGCCTGGCAGGCCAGAGAACGAGACTCCGTCTCAAAAAAAAAAAAAAAAAGAAAGTATCAAATTAGGAAAAAAATATCTATATGACTGCAATTCGGAGGCCGAAAAGGTTTTCCTGAGATTATCGTCAGGAAAATTCTCTCTATGAAGGATTTTGTTTTATTTCATTATGTACATATTATTTAGGAAAGTTTTTAAAAGACAATCCTTAATAAGGTTAGCATAAGTAGATCATCATATAGATATCTTTTGTCTTTTTTTTTTTTGAGGCGGAGTCTCGCTCTGTCGCCCGGACTGGAGTGCTGGCCAGATCTCGCTCACTGGCAAGCTCTGCCTCCCGAGTTTACGCTCATTCTCCTGCCTCAGCCTCCGGTAAGCTGAACTACAGGCGCCCGCCACCTCGCCTGGCTAGTTTTTGTATTTTTGGAGAGACGGGGTTTCACCTGCGTTAGCCAGGATGGGTCTCGATCTCCTGACCTCGTGATCTGGGCCCGTCTCGGCCTCCCAAGTGCTGGGATTACAGGCTTGAGCCACCGCGCCCAGCCTATAGATTTCTTTAGACGTGACATTCGGAGTACATTATCCATATAATTCTGGATCTTGACTTATTCATTTCTCAAAATGAGTCACTTCTCAAAAGTGACTACTGGTAAAAAAAAAAAAAAAAAAAAAAAAAAAAAAAAAAAAAAAAAATAAAGAAACTATAGCCTTAAAATATCTCTAATATGTGCCCTGAAGATGATTTATTATCCAGCAAATCCTGCTGAAAGGCCATTTATAACATGGGTCTTCTGGACGCCTGAAATCCTGTTAATCCTATTCCCTTAATGGCCTCTAGGGAGATGTTTGCATTTTAGCAAGGCTATGTTTCCGGGTTTTTTAAAACCTGGAAAGAGTCTCTAATTGAGTTAATGAAGCAGACAGACTTCAACCAGAAAAGTGCTAGGCATTTGGTGAAAAGGGCTGATGTCAGGGAAAAGCCCCAAGAAGCAGGAGTCGTGATGGCCATTTCAGTTGCTATTAGGAGCCAGGAGGTATGGACATTAGTGAAATGTGACATTAATGAAAGGGGCGTTGGTGAGGGGCTATGGAGAAGTGCGGTACATGCCCATTCCAGTAGCAGCAGCGTCTGCTAAGCTCCAGACGGTGATTGACACGTCTGACTGTTGTCAGATATTCTGATTTTTCTTTCTTTTAAAAAATCTTTCCATTTTTATTTATTTATTTATAGAGACAGGGTCTCACTGTGTTGCTCAGGCTGGTCTCAAGCTCCTGGCCTCAAGTGATCCTCCTGCCTTAGCCTCCCAACATGCTGGAAATACAGGCTAGAGCCACTGTGCCTGGCTCCTTCAGATTTTTCAATGGAACAGCAGCTTGAATATAAATGTGAACTGCCCTTCTTGTTAAATGTTAATGACTAATTCAATTTAAGCAAAATCTCTACGTTAACACTTTGCAAGCCAAACAGGATAGTTTTGCATCATATGGCGCCACTAACTTCAGACCACCATTTTGAAACCCCAAGGATAGGACACTTCCCAAAGGAAGTTGAAGAATCTTGAAGATGAAAGTTGCTCTCTTCTGGCCTGGTGCAGTGGCTCAATCCTGTAATCCCAGCACTTTGGGAGGCCGAGGCAGGTGGATCACCTGAGGTCAGAAGTTTGAGATCAGCCTGGCCAACATGTCAAAACCCGTCTCCACTAAAAATACAAAAATTAGCCAGGCGTGGTGGTGGGCACCTGTATTCTCAGCTACTCAGGAGGCTGAGGCAGGAGAATCGCTTGAACCCCGGAGGCCGAGGTTGTAGTGAGCCGAGATGGTGTCACTGCACTCCAGCCTGGGCAACAGAGTGAGACTTCGTCTCAAAACAAAGCAAAACAAAACCAAAAAAAAAAAAAGTTGCCCTCTTCTCAGCTGAAACTAGAGCTAATGACACAAGGAATTCTCACCTTTATTCTTTGTGAACTATCCATGATCAAGCTTTGCCTAAGAAACGTTTCTATGAACTAGGCCTAAAGATGAAGTTCAAAGCCAATATTAAGCTCTGTCAACATTTTCAGCACAAGCAGAGGCCCTATCCTTGCCCAGAAGTCACAAGTCAATCTTCTGAGTTAATAAAATCATGGGGAATCCTGCTGCTACTTCTTCCAGGGATTTAAGAGCATAAAAGTTGTGATATACTTACCTTACTCAGCTCTCCTTCTGTATATTGTATATCTAGTACAGTATTTGGTTTCTTCAATGACAGATTACTAGGAGCTTGGAACATGAACGCCAGGACTGGGAGTTGGTATTATAAACACTGCTAAGTTAGTTAGGGTCCTGCTGTGTTTAGGAACATGACCCCTGGAGCCCACTGCCTGGCTCAGATTCTGTCTCCACCACTTAGTAACTGAACTTAGGCAAGTTGCATAACCCATCTGTAAAATTGGGGATGATAAAATATCTACCTAGGTGGTTGTTCTAAGGATTGAACAAGTTAATATGTAGAACAGGGCATCATATAGTTGTTTGTTATTATGGGGAAAATATTACTTTGAAGAGCTGAGGAAAGTAGTGCTCAGAGAAGCTAATTGGCTTATCTAAAGTCACACTAACTAAAAAAAATTTTTAAAAAGTAGGTGCTGACATTTGAACTCCAGTTTGTCTAATTCTAAACATAGTATTATAGTACTCTGGTCCTTTCACTCCACCCCAAATGTTCTTCTATGATGTTGGGTTTATCTGATTGTTCAATATAACTTTCTTTTTTTTTTTTTTTTTTTGAGATGGAGTCACGCTCTGTCACCCAGGCTGGAGTGCAATGGTACAATCTCTGCTCAGTGCAACCTCTACCTTCTGGGCTCAAGCAATTCTCCTGCCTCAGCCTCCTGAGTAGGTGGCACTATAGGCACCTACCATCATGCCCAACTAATTTTTGTGTTTTTGGTAGAAATGGGGTTTCACCAGTTTGGCCAGACTGGTTTCGAACTCCTGGCCTCAAATGATCCACCTGCCTTGGCCTCCGAAAGTGCTGGGATTACAAGAGTGAGCCACCTGTTCAATGTTACTTATAAGTTCAATATAAGTTTATATATAACTGTGTTTCACTGCAAATCCTGGTTGCATCTGAATCCAGTATATTATAGAAATCAATGGAGGTAATTCTAGGCAATAGCCTTCTAAATGATCAAGACTGATTCTCTAAAGAGGAAAGCAGGTTCAAGTCAATAGATGAACATATTAATAAGACAAAGCCGGTATAGGTCCTATAACCCAGATGGTACAGGGAAAAGAGTCTCTCCAGAGACAGTGGATTCCAAATGTTAATAAAAAGTTTTGTTCTTTTAGTGGAGAAAATGAAAAGCTTTTCACTTGGTGCTTGTTTGGGGATGTGGTAGAATAAATTCAAGACTGGATAATAAACCAGTCAGTAAAGCCTAGAGACTGAAAGAGGCCTCCTGAGCTAAATGGCCTTGCAAAATTAATGTACAGCAAAAAGTTCACCCCAAAACAGTTACAGCAGTTCGACATCTCTCTGTCAGCAAAGGCCTTCTAAACAGCAGGTACTCAATAATAGTCATAAAACCTCGGCTAAAAGCGGCTTAATGTGATCATTTATTTACAGATAAGGAAACCAAGGCTGTGACAGATGAATGACTTGCACAATGTCACCCAGTGAGCTAGCAATAGAATGAAAACTAGACTCCAAGCCCATATACATCAGTGGATGGGCCCAGGTCCCTGGAATCAAATTCTATGGAGCCAAATCCTACATTGCCTGTTGTTACCTCTGTTAGTTTAGGGTATTATGAACTATTTCTAAGCTTCAGTTTTCTCATGTCTGAAATAAAAAGGAGAGCAGCCCTTGCTTCATCACACTGTTGTTCTGAGGATGTGATCCATGAAAAGCCTTTGGCGTAAAGCCTGGCACAGAGGAAGCACTCAGACGTTAGCTCTTACTGAGATGACTGCTCGCACAGTGCACCTTCAACTGCACAATTGCATTTAATAAATAAAGCAGGAAAACAGAATAAAAGGATTGCTTTATTGGGTTGATACAGAAAGGTACTTCCCTCCCATCAGTTCAAAGCAGTAAAAGCTGCGGACAACCTGCGCTTGCTGGGTTTAACCAGGCCTGGGACTAGGCTTCTTTTTTTTTTTTTTTTTTTTGAGACGGAGTCTCGCTCTGTCACCCAGGCTGGAGTGCAGTGGCCAGATCTCGGCTCACTGCAAGCTCCGCCTCCCGGGTTCACGCCATTCTTCTGCCTCCTGAGTAGCTGGGACTACAGACGCCCGCCACCTCGCCCGGCTAGTTTTTTGTATTTTTTAGAAGAGACGGGGTTTCACAGGATTAGCCAGGATGGTCCCGATCTCCCGACCTCGTGATCCGTCCGTCTCGGCCTCCCAAAGTGCTGGGATTACAGGCTTGAGCCACCGTGCCCGGCCAGGACTAGGCTTCTTATGAAGCAGGTTCACTCAGGCCTCTGGAGTCCATTAATAACAGGTGGTAACTAGGGTTTCAGTGGGGCAGTCAGACTCTGTGGACAGGTAAATCTGCGCATGTTTGGGTGAGTACGCTGTGACTGCTTTCACAGGCTGAGGGGAGAGTCACATTCGGCCTGCCTCTCCCTCTTGCTTTGCTTTAAAGGCTGCTTGGTTCTCACCCTTTTTGAGCCCCAAGGTCACGGACTCCCCTGGAGGCTAAGCTCATGCCCCTGCTTACTACCCAGGGCTGCTTCCTCTGGTGCTACATTGCAGACTCCACTGGGGGACCCAAGACAAGACTCCAAACACCGCAATGCAAGACAAGCCACTGCAGGGCCCTGGCCCGGGGCAAAGGAGCAGGTTTAGGCATGACGGAGGAAGTAAGGGCATTGAGCTTTGGGGCCTTTGCTGAGGGCTACTAGCATTTGGAGGGGGGTTTTTCATGTGCTTTGGAGTAATCGATTAATTCTGATCTTTCATTTTCTGAGACCTGTACTCTAGATGGGGACAGTGTCCACATCTAGGGAAGCACCTTGCTGGAGACGGAAGGGGGTGCTGAGGGGCTGCTGTTGGGTCTGGGCTTCTTAGAGTGCTCCTTGGAGGCACATGTCTTGGCCAAGCCACAAGCCCAGGCTCCAGACCAGGCACCCAGCAGGTCCATTGCTGCTGGCTGGAACCTATTGCTGGGTGGAAGCTGGGATGGGGGTGGGACTGAGTTAGGCCCCTTAAGGTAATTTTTCTGGAGGAGAAGTTGATGAGGCATGAGGACAATGAAGTCAATGAAATGCATGAACCCCAATATTAGAACTTTTAGTTGTATCCACTCTGCCTCTTAACTTTGGGGTGAAATTCTTCAGCTGCTATTCTCATTCTTCTGTGTAAAGCAAAGTGGTTTTTCTCCTTTCTTCTCCTCCTCCTTTCTTCTTCTTCTTTTTTTTTTTTTTTAATAGAAATGGGGTCTTACTATTTGCCCAGGATGGTCTTGAACTCCTGGCCTCAAGGGATCTTCCCGTCTCATCCTCCCAAGGTACTGGGATTACAGGTGTGAACCACCATGCCCGGCCCCAAAGTGATTTTTTAAAAATTGTGGTAAAATATGCATAATATAAAATGTATCATTTTAACTATTTTAAGTGTACAATTCAGTGGCATTAAGTACATTCATACTATTGTGCAACCATCACCACTATTCATTCCCAGAACCTTTTATCATCTCAAACAGAAACTCTACACCCAAAACAGTAACTCCCCCTTCCTTTCTCTTTCCAGCCACAGCTAATCTTTGTTACACTTTCTGTCTCTATGTATTTGCCTATTCTAGGTACCTCATATAAGTGGAATCATACAATATTTGTCCCTTTGTGGCCGCCTTATTTAACTTAGTATAATGTCCTCCAGGTTTATCCATATTGTGGCATACTTCGGAATCTCTTTCCTTGGCCAGGTGCAGTGGCTCGCCTGTAATCCCAGCACTTTGGGAGGCCAAGGCAGGAGGATTACTTGAGCCTAGGAGTTGGAGACCAGCCTGGGAAATACAGCAATCCTGTCTCTACAAAAATTTTTTAAAAATTACCTGGGAGTTGCAGCACCACTGCACTCTAGCCTGGGTGATAGAGTAAGACCGTGTCTCAAAAAAAAAAAAAAAAAAAAAAAAAAAAAAAAAAAAAAAAGAAAGTCTTTCCTTTTAAGGCTGAAAATATTCTATTTTATGTCTATATCACATTTAGTTGACCTATTCATCTGTTGTTGGCTGAAAATGATTTTTGAACAACTAGGCATTTCATTTCCAAGATCCCTAAATGTTTTAAAAATACATAATAGCCTTTCATGTAAGTAATGTCTTCTCTTAAATTTGGAGACTATATACTTTTTAAATATATAAAGCCCTGCCTTGTTTGCTCTATTAACTCTGTTTTCTCCCGAGTAAGAAATTCCCTTTATTTTCTGTTCTCTAGTGTCGGCTTGCCCCAGGTATTCAGTAAGTTTAGACCATGGGCTTACCTTTCGGGATCAGAGTCTGTATAGAGTGTCTGTTGCACTTATTTGTACACCTTCTTGGGAGAGTGGTGGTGAGAGTCTACAGAGGCAACAGAGACTTATGTCCTGGCCAATTTCTGGTTGGAATGAGGGGGAAGCAGAATGTGCTGCCCACCCTTACAACTCCAGCCTAGAGGTAGATCCCCTCCCACTTCTCACTCCAGGCCCAGAAGAGAGGGAAGAACCCAGGTGCCGGGACTACCTTTGCTTCAGTTTCCCAACTAATTGGCTTGGCTGTTGTCCCAGGGCCTCCTCCTGCGATGTTTCCTCCCACCTCTGTTTCCACAGGTGTAAAAATGGGCATGAAAGCGGAAAGAATGTTTCCAACAGATTAACATTAAATTCTTATCATGTTTTCTTCAGTATATATATTTTTTAATCAGGTGGGTAATGTGCTGATGTAGTAACAAAGTTTTGAATCAAGAAGTTTCCCTGACCCCTTCGTGAGCAGGAACTGGAGTGCAGCTGCTGGAACTAGCTGGCTGCTTCCACGCAGGCAGGAGTGAACTGCACTCACTTGAACCCACTGCACTCGACCTCTCCCAGGAGGGAGCATGCAGGTGAGCAGGTGCAGGAGCCCGGGTGACTGCTTTGGGCGCTGGCAGGAATGAACTTTATACCACCCCCATGGCAGCCTCTAGGGGTGTGCCCACAACCCCTGAAGCCCCCGAAGGAGTGTTACAGTCAGTGCTCTTTTAGCCTTGCTCTCCACAGACAGCTTAAGTGTTAACAGCTCAGTGGAGGGTCAGTGTGACAGCCTTTCACACCTGTACCGAGTTCTTGTCCAGCATCCAGAAGGAATGAGGTCACACAAACAAGTTGGAGATGGTAAATGCAGGGGATTTTATTGTCGATGAAAACAGCTCTCAGCAGTAGGAGGAGCTGAAAAGGGGATGGAGCAGGAAGGTAATCTTTCCCCAGAGTCTGGCCGCCCTCGGCTAGACTCCTCTCCAGAGCTACACGGTCAAGCTGTCCCTCTGAAGTCAGCCAGCTAGTTACAGCAGCTGCACTCCAGTTCCCACTCACGAAGGGGTCAGGGACTCTCTGATGTTCAGCTGTAATCTCCGACATCCAACTGCTTCTCCTCTTCTCTGCCCGTAGAGTCTAGGGTTCTTATAGGCACAGGATTAGGGGTGGAATGGGCCATGGGGGTTTTGGAGAAGGCAACATTTGAGTGGGAAAACAGGGATGTCAGTTCTCACTTTGGGCTGCGGTTCCAGGCTTGAGGGTGGGACTCTTGCCGGGGACCCACTCTCTTCTGCCCAGAATTTCCCTGCCTCCTGTCCCTATCAGTTTGAGGGAGGCACATTTCATACATGTGTGTGAAACCTCAATCATCATGCTTATGATTTACAAAAGGATCTAGTATTTCCATTAGAGAGAATCTTTTCTAGGAATATCAAAGAAACCACATGTATCCATGTACACATGGGAACTATAATGTATCCATGGTGCATATTTATGTGCCTGTGTGATTTTGAGAAATGCTATATAAAAAGGAGTAGTGATTTTAAAATTATGGGTTTTGTTTTGTTTTGTTTTGAGACAGAGTCTTGCTCTGTTGCCCAGGCTGGAGTGCAGTGGCATGATCTCGGCTCACTGCAACCCCCACCTCCCGGGTTCATGTGACTCTCCTGCCTCAGCCTCCTGAATAACTGGGACTACAGGCACGTGCCACCACACCCAGGTAATTTTTTGTATTTTTAGTAGAGACAGATTTTCACCATGGTGACCAGGCTGGTCTTGAACCTCAAATGATCCACCTACCTTGGCCTCCCAAAGTGCTGGGATTACAGGTATGAGCCACCACGCCCAGCCTGAAATTGTGTTCTAAATGTGAAATTATTTGGATGTATTTATTTGGAAAATGAGGCACTAAAAAGTAATTTCTGTGTTGCCAGGAACTGAAGGTCATACTGCAACTTAAACTAACAGTAAAATGATAATTCTGCTTATGTAAAACAAATTCTCTTAAAGCTATATAAATAACACTAGCTACTTCAACAAATAAAGAACATTGGTCCAATATAATTATTAAATTAGTTCTTGTCTGGGCAACAATTACAATTTTAAAATGGAACCAGTGTTTTTTAACGGAGAACTTCTTTGTGGGTGAAAATTTGTTAACCCTCCGCAAATATTGGTTAGGAAAAAAAGACAAATATGAAATTTCTAAACCTCATAGATGAACTTATGAAAAATAAGAGTAAATGATGAGGGAACAGAAGGCTTCAAACTAACAGGGTTTTTGTGGTACAGTATCCCTATTTTATTATTTATTTATTTATTTATTTATTGAGATGAAGACTCACTCTGTCACCCAGGCTGGAGTGCAGTGGCATGATCTGGGTTCACTGCAACCTCCGCCTCCCAGGTTCAAGCGATTCTCCTGCCTCAGCCTCTTTAGTAGCTGGGAATACAGGCATGCGCCACGATGCCCAGCTAATTTTTGTATTTTTTGTACAGATGAGGTTTCGCCACGTTGGCCAGGCTGGTCTTGAACTCCTGACCTCAAGTGATCCGCCCACCTCGGCCTTCCAAAGTGCTGAGATTACAGGTGTGAGCCACTGTGCCCGTCCTCTATTTTAAATTACTGTAATTTTTGGTTGCATAAATTGTTGTAAGCTATTATAAAGTCTAGCTGTTTATAAGCCTGCATTCAAGACAGCAGCGGGTAGTAGAGTCCCCAGGCTCTCTGGTGAGGCTCAGTTCAGAACTATCAATGCCAGGATCAGATTTTGTTCAAATTACGAAGTGTAATCACTCCTTTTCCTTATTCCCATTTTTCCCTTTTCTTCTCAGGTGGAGGGAATATTTGCTTCAAGGGTACTACATATTTGTGTCTGGCTCCTGAGAGAGGGAAAGAACTTTTTACAAAATGACCCAGAAATGAAAATTTTAAATCATTATAAGGAGGTTCATTCAGCCCATCTTTTATGATGTAGCTATATAATCCATTAAAGAGGTAGAATAGTCTTGAGGACCTATAACCAGGACTGAATGAACCAAGAACTGTGATCTATCAAAGGAACTTACAACCAAGGTGACTTGGGTCTGAGTCTTCTAGGGAGCTGTTCTCACTACAAAGACACCAACAAAGACCACAATGCATCCAGCAAACACTTTAACTGGCATTACTGTTAATGCTGTCTGTGAACTACCTACCTGCAACATTTGAAGAGCCAACGATTTTCTTAACTCTATATAACAAATCAAATAACATATTGCTGTTTTGAATGATCTCTACCAACATTCATATCCACATTTATGGATATGTAGACTTCAAAGACAACATAGAATACTGCTTAAGCACGCAAGTAGAGAGCCATTAGTATATACTTTCCGAATCCCTCCCTGTCTGGCTGCCTTCTACATCCGGTAGAATATTGAGCACTGTGCAGGTACAGTGGCTCATGCCTGTAATTCCAACATTTTGGGAGGCCGAGTCAGGCAGATCACAAGGTCAAGAAATGAAGACCATCCTGGCCAACATGGTGAAACCCCATCTCTACTAAAAATACAAAAATTAGCTGGGCATGGTGGTGTGTGCCTGTAGTCCCACCTACTCGGGAGGCTAGAGCAGGAGAATCACTTGAACCTGGGAGGCAGAGGTTGCAGTGAGCTGAGATGGCGCCCCAAAAAAAAACCAAAAGGAAAAGAACAAACAACTTTCCGGCCATGTGGGGTGGCTCATGCCTGTAATCCCAGCACTTTGCGAGGCCGAAGCAGGCGAATCACGAGGTTAGGAGTTCAAGACCAGTCTGGCCAACATGGTGAAAATCCATCTGTACTAAAAATACAAAAAATTAGCCAGGTGTGGTGGTGTCACCTGTAATCCTAGCTACTCAGGAGGCTGAGGCAGGAGAATCACATGAACCCAGGAGGAGGAGGTTGCAGTGAGCTGAGTTCGTGCCATTGTACTCCAATCCGAGGGACAGTGCAAGACTCTGTCTCAAAAAAAAACAAAAAAGAATATTGAGCACTGCATTCATACCCTAAGTATGGGTTACTTTCTCAGAGCTAGTTTCTCCATAGAGATAACCATGAAGGCCAATCTGCATGTCCATTTGACAAATATCTATAGACTGACTACTTATATGTTAGTCTCCTGACCTGGGGCTGGGCATTCAGTTGTGACCAAACAGACCCTGTCCTTGCCTTTGTGGACGTTAAGGTTTTGTCATCTGGATTTATTTTTGCAATTCACAATCCAAAATATGGTTCCATTTATAGTCTTGTTCTTTTATTATGAAGTTGGATCCTCCAATGAAGCTTGGATGAGCCTTGAAATGAAAAGTACCTGAAAATAGCAAGGAGTCAGCACCACCAAATGCTGTTATTTCACTTTACTTGTACATCAGCTTTATAAGGCTTAGGGAAGGCAAGAATTATTGCACTCACTTTACAGATGAGGATATCTAAAAAGAAAGGTTAGATGAACTGACTCAAGTCACTTGGTGGTAGAAAAAGGACTGGAAGTTTGGTTTCCTATAGACGGGTTACCAGTAAGTAGCATCACTGTTCTTTTCTCTTACTGAACAAAGTCTTCTTTCTACTTTCCCCAAAGGGCCCAACTTCCCACGAAAACAAAAATTCTAGTGCATCCCAGTGGACACTAAGCATTATCGGGACTAGTGTTCCTTAAGTCCCTTTAGTAAGTCTTATCAAATTGCCACTTCAATAGATGTTTTTTAGAGACTTCCCAAGTTCCGAAAATCTGAACTTAGGGCTGTTTCCTAGAGAGTTGGTAGTAAACTTTTAAGAACAAGCAAAGGGCCTATAGATATAATACTTAAAAGATTAACTCAGTTTGAAAATATGCATATATACATGCACATCTGTTCCCATCCTATCTTTATCTCTCACTGTAGATATTCAGTGTCATCACTAACTTTATTTCACAGATAAGGTAGCTATATAAATGTATGTGGCTGACTGCCACTACTACTACTTGAGACGCTCACTGCAGCAGTTACTACCATTACTTTTGAGACCATCATTATGACCGAACAAAGGGATGAACTAGAAAAAATAATTTAAAACAAAAGTAACTATTTTAAGGAAGGACTAGCATGGGGAAGAAGAGAGCTCCCTGCTTCTAGTGAGTAAAGGCAGTCCCCCAAACTTCTACAGCTCTTCCTATTTATTGGGTAACAAGAGCAGGGAGGAGGAGGCAATAATTGATCAGCTGCTTAATTGTTCATATTGTTACTGACAGGCTTCAATTATGCCTAATCATAAGAAATATTTGTGCCTCCAACAAATGTACATTTCAATAAACATTTAAAATGTACCTACATTTTTGCAAGCATATGAAACTGATTTCATTTGTCCATGTTTTCTAACCAGATCTTATCCACATGCATACAAACGCTATATGTAGTTTTTAATCATCGTTCAACTTTTAACAATTTTGTATTGATTTTTTGAGACAGAGTTTTACTCTGTCACGCAGGTTGGAGTGCAGTGGTGTGATCATGGCTCACTGCAGCCATGAACCCCTGGGCTCAAGCAGTCCTCCCACTTCAGCTTGGCTGAAGTAGCCTGGCTAAAGGGACACACCACCACACGTGGCTAATTTTCAAAATTTTGTAGAGACGCAGTCTTGCTCTGTTGCCCAGGCTGGTCTCTAGCTCCTGGGCTCAAGCGATCTTCCTGCCTCAGCCTCCCACAGCACTGAGAGTACAGGTATTAGCCACAATGCCCAGCCTCAACTTTTATTTTTTAAAAAAGTATGTAAATAATATTACCCTAATTGCCTTATGGTCATTTTATTCACTTTAAAATTTTTGATTGATCTAAAGGAAGGAAAATCAAAGACCATTGCTTCATCCTTGAACCCTCAGCTGAAGGATTACATCTTCATAAAACATTCTTTCCTGGCCGGGCGTGGTGGGTCATGCCTGTAATCCCAACATCTTGGGAGGCCAAGGCGTATGGATCACCTGAGGTCAGGAGTTCGAGATCAGCCTGACTAAAATGGAGAAATCCCGTCTCTACTAAAAATACAAAAAATTAGCCGGGCCAGGTGGTGCATGCCTGTAATTCCAGCTACTCGGGAGGCTGAGGCAGGAGAATCGCTTGAACTCAAGAGGCGGAGGTTGCGGTGAGCCGAGATAGCACCATTGCACTCCAGCCTGGGCAACAAGAGTGAAACGCCATCTCAAAAACAACACAAACAACAACAACTTCTTTCCTTCATGGGTCATAGGAAGTCGAAGAAAGACACGCACCAGTTTTGCCTTTCAGCATGGGAAGTACTTACAGATGAGAATCCATGTGGAAGAACAAGAAAAAAATTTTGGAGGGATGGGAAGGACTCATTTAAAACACGTCTCAGCTTAAGTTTATTATTTTTTTAATTTAAAAAGGAAAAATTGATTCAAATTCTCATTCACAACACAGAAAATCCTATAAAAGTGGCAAATGCATTACAGCATGTTATTTTCTTTCTTTTCTTTTCTTTTCTTTCTTTTTTTTTTTTTGATATAGAGTTTCGCTCTTGTAGGCCAGGCTGGAGTGCAATGGCACGGTCTCGGCTCGTTACAACCTCCACCTTCCACGTTCAAGTGATTCTCCTGCCTCAGCCTCTCGAGTAGCTGGGATTACAGGCGTCCACCACCATACCTGGCTAATTTTTGTAATTTTAGTAGAGATGGGTTTCACCATGTTGGCCAGGCTGGTCTCAAGGTCCTGAACTGAGGTGATTCGCCCTCCTTGGCCTCCCAAAGTGCTGGGATTACAGGCATGAGCCACCGCGCCCGGGCAACATAATTATATTTTAAATATAATGACAGTGATGGATGAGACACTTACTCTGGGATGAGAAGATTGTCTTCAAAATCTGCAAAGTCCAAATGTTGCTAATGCTGGTACTATGAATGTTGGAAGAAATGGTGTACTGATATCCCAAGACAGTCCAATGACTTTTCTCCCAAATAGTTATTTATGACACTAATATTCAGATGCTTTAAAAAATTTCTTTAGTAAACAATTATATTAAAATAACCCCACAATAACTAGTTCCCTTCATCTCAACACCAGCTTTTGTTAGTTTCAAGTTTCAATCTTTGAGTCAGAAAGTTTTTCTCACTTTTTTTTTTTTTTTTTTTTTTGAGACAGTATCACTCTGTCACCCAGGCAGGAGTACAGTGATGTGATCTCAGTTCACTGCAATCTCTGCCTGCCAGGTTCAGGCAACTCTCCTGCCTCAGCCTCCCAAGTAGCTGGGATTACAGGCACGCACCACCATGCCCAGCTAATTTTTTATATTTTTAGTAGAGAGGAGGTTGTGCTATATTGGCCAGGCTGGTCTCACACTCCCGACCTCAAGTGAATCGCCCGCCTCAGCCTCCCAAAGTGCTGGGATTGCTGGCTTGAACCACAATGCCCATTCACTTGCTCGCTCTCTCTCTCTCTCTCTCTCTCTCTATCTCTCTCTCTCTCTATATATATATATATATTTTTTTAAGTATACTACATTCCTGTTTCTTGGGCATTATTATATGTAGTCTAGTCTAGTTTATTTCATGAGTATGAGGACTGTGACTTCTGATGGTTCCGTTCACTCAATCCAGTTCAAACTCTTGAATGTGGGAGGACAGGACAATGGGCCACTCACTGAGTTGCTGACACTGATGTTCATACTAAAAATAGAACAGGACTATTCTAAAATGTTTCCAATAGGTCATAAAAAGTGTTTTTCGTTTGTTGGTTGGTTGAAAACAAGCTCAGTACAGCTCTGTTTTTTAGGTGGAATCATGAAAGTCGAGGTTGAAAAACTCTTAAAACCTACATGGCTCCATCATTCATTTTGATGCCTAAACCCCCTATAACATCCCTGAGAAGTGGCTGTCTACCCTTTACTTATCTCTAGTGGCAGGGGAGGGTCTATTCCTCCACATCATAGAAATTAACAAACAAGAACACATTAGTAGGTTTCCATTAAAAAATGATTAAGAAAGGGCCAGGCGCGGTGGCTCATGCTTGTAATCCCAGCATTTTGGGAGGCTGAAGCAGGCAGATCATGAGGTCAGGAGTTCGAGACCAGCCTGACCAACATGGTGAAACCCCGTCTCTACTAAAAATACAAAAATTAGCCAGGCGTGATGGCACGTGCCTGTAATTCCAGCTACTCAGGTGGCTGAGACAGGAGAATTGCTTGAACCCGGGAGGTGGAGGCTGCAGTGAGCCAAGATTGCGCCACTGCACTCCAGCCGGGCGACAGAGTGAGACTCTGTTTAAAAAAAAAAAAAAAAGATTAAGATTTGAATGCAACTTTTCAGGACAGTACGGGGATTTTTTAGTTGTCACTCAAAACATATCAGAGCTATGTTTTTTTACATGCGGAAATGCAGGTGGCATAGATACCTTATGCAGCAGACTGAGGTGTAGAGAATCCTCAGCCAATTCTGGTCTGAAGCATTTTAGAGGTGACTGTACAGAATGATGTGGGAAGTCGTGGCTGTAGGGTGCTATTCCAAAGACACCTAAGGAAAATCATTGTCTTTCTGTCTGGGCTGCTATAACAGAAATACCATAGACTACATAGCTTAAACAACAAATATTTATTTCTCACAGTTCTGGAGGCTGGGAGTCCAAGAGCAATGTGCCAGATTCAGTGTGTGGTGAAGGCCCACTTCCTGGTTCATAGACCGCCATCTTCTCTCTGGGTCCTCATATGGAGAAGAGATGAAGGAGCTCTCTGCAGTCTCTTTTATAAGGACACTAACCCCATTCATGAAAGCTCAACCCTCATGACTTAGTTACCTCCCAAAGGCCCCACTTCTAAATACCATCATTTTAGTGTGCATACATTTTGGGAGACTACAAAAATAGTCTACAGCAGTCATTGTATCTTAATTTTCTTCCATAACCTTGACAGTGCTACAGAGATTTTTCTTATCTCTGATTTCGCTTAAACCATCTGGATTGCTGCAAGATTTAAAATCTCACTTTCCTGGTTCATAATTTTGGTCAGAATATCGAGTTGATGATCATTAATGTTTTGTAAGATAACTGGGCGCCACTACCCAGCAGTTCTTTTTCTCTTGAAAGCACATCATGCAGACAGAATGAAGATAAACCATTTTAAGCTAATGAATTTGATGTTTTGTTTTAATCTACGTGGTTAGAATGAATTCCAGCTCATATGGACTTTTCCATTTGTGAGATAAACTTCTAGGTAGTAAGGTTTATTTTAAAATTATTTCACTGGGGCAGAGAGGGATGAAAAGGTAGAGTGCAGGGGATTTTTAAGGCAGCGAAAACTATTCTGTGTGATTCTACAACTGTAGATACACATTATTAAACACTTGTCAAAACCCACAGGATGGGCCAGGTACGGTGGCTCATGCCTGTAATCTCAGCACTTTGGGAGGCCGAGGTGAGTGGATCATTTGAGGTCAGGAGTTCAAGACCAGCCTGGCCAACATGGTGAAACCCTGTCTCTACTAAAAATGCAAAAATTAGGTGTGGTGGCGCCCTCCTGTAATCCTAGCTACTTGAGAGGCTGAGGCAGGAGAATCGCTTGAACCCGGGATGCGGAGGTTGCATTGAGCCGAGATCCCACCATTGTACTCCAGCCTAGGTTACAGAGCCAGACTCCATCTCAAAACAAAACAAAACAAAACAAAAAACCCCAAAGGATATGTAATACAAAGAGTTAACCTGAAGGTAAACTATTAATTTGATAATGATGTGTCAATGCTGCTTAATTGATTGTAACAAATGTACCACGGTGGTGGTGAAGTTGACTGTAGAGAGGCAGTGTGTGCAGGGCAGGGTTATAGGGAAACTCTCTGTACTTTCCACTTAACTTTGCTATGAGACTAAAACTGCTCTAAAAGATAAAGTCTATTTTTTAAAAAATGACTACACAAAGCTTTCAGATATAAACATATGGTTTCGAATAAGCACACCTTCTGATTTTAAAAAATGTTTTATTAAAAGTCTTAGAGCCTTTTTTTTGATAAATCAGTAAATTTTTATGTATGGTGATTTCAGAAGTACAGTGAAGTCATTTGGTAGGAAAACCTCTTTGGTAAGTTATTTCGTATGGTGAAGAATCGCTCTAATGTGGTTGTATGATAAATCCAGGGATCCCTTTTAAAAGCACCACCAGGAACATCAGACTTTAAAACATCATTAAAACAGTGTCTGGGCCAGGCACGGTGGCTCAGGCCTGTAATCCCAGCACTCTGGGAGGCTGCGGTGGGTGGATCATGAAGTCAGGAGTTCAAGATCGGCCTGGCCAAGATGGTGAAACCCCGTCTCTACTAAAAATACAAAAATTAGCCGGGTGTGTTGGCGGGCACCTGTAATCCCAGCTACTTGGGAGTCTGAGGCAGAGAATTGCTTGAATCTGGGAGGCAGAGGTTGCAGTGAGCCAAGATCATGCCACTGCACTCCAGCCTGGGCAACAGAGTGAGACTGTCTCAAAAACAAAACAAAAAAACAAAACTAACAAAAAAACAGTATCGAAAAATTGGGGAGAAGATACTCCCAAATAATTATAATCTCTGAATTAGTTGGACATTTTCTCTCTGTTTTCTGATTGTTTTATAACTTGGTGGCAATGCAGACTGTTGAAAATATTCCTTAGAAATAGCAAGATGATTTCATTGGATAACAGAATAGAAAGCAAATCCCTGGAATCACGGGAAAAAGGAGACACATAAATGGCCTTTTTCATTCTTGGGGACTAGAACGATTCTTTCACGTAAGTTTACTATGGTGGCTTATCCTGCTCCTGTGGGTGACTGTGGGTGATAACAAACAAGAATTCCACTAGGATTCCAACCTTGAAAAGTATTAGGTAAGAGGCACTTTTAATACCTTGCAGATTATATCATAAGCTTGTCTTTTCCAGAAAAAGAGCACAGTATGTTTAAATACAATTCTAAATGCAAGGCCATCCTGCTCAAGTAGAAGAAAAAGATCCTTGAAGAATGTGTATGTCTGAGAGATCATCAAAAGTCCCTAAATGGAACAATGGAAATTATATAAAATAAAACCGGCAAGCAGGTGATTCTGTTAAGGCCAAGTGGAATCCAAATCTGAGTCCAGAAAGAATAACACACAGGAGGTCAGGATCTTGCCTCAATGAGGCTGCACAATAAAAACCAGACTCTAGGCTGGGCGTGGTGGCTCATGCCTGTAATCCCAGCAGTTTGGGAGGCCGAGGCGCGTGGATCATGACGTCAAGAGATCAAGAGCATCCTGGCCAACATGATGAAACCCCATCCCTACTAAAAATACAAAAATTAGCTGGGCATGGTGGTGCATGCCTGTAATCCCAGCTACTTGGAGGCTGAGGCAGGAGAATCGCTTGAACCTGGGAGGCGGAGGTTGCAGTGAGCCGAGATCACGCCACTGCACTCCAGCCTGGGTGACAGAGCAAGACTCCATTTCAAAAAACAACAACAACAACAAAAACAGACTTTCCTGGCAGGTGGGTGGGAAAGGGGGACAGTAAGGCAGCGGAGGCAGAGAAGCAGCAGCAGCACAAGGCACAGACGACGCATCTGACTGTAATCCATATACATACTCAACCGAACTCACGAAAAAGGAGCTGAATGTAGAGAAACTAAACTTATTGAGGCTCCCAATGACATGGCGTACAGACCAACAGGAGGGAAGAACTTAGTACCAGCATAGAACCACCCACTGAATTAGCTGTCCATGCACTGAATTAGTCCACCATGTCCAGCTGGGCTGTGCAGTCAGCCTTTTCCTATTTGCTGTCACCATCTCTATGACCTTGGTCCTTTTTACTTCCTATGATGTCTGTGGTATTAGCTGTCACTGTGATTTACCCTGGACCCTATGTGGAATGGAGTGGGTAAGGAGAGTGGGTAAAAGTCGAATGGTCCCAATGTACCTCACAATTCTGTGGTTATGTGAAGGCTTTTTTGTTTTTTTTTTTCATTATAGAAGTTATGTGGGGGCTGGAAATTGGTAGAATTATGTTTCTAGTTTTTCCAATTATTTAGATTCCTTGTCACATCATATATTAACTTCTAGCATAGTATCGTGTTTGTTATAGAAAAGGTTTTATCCAAACTATATCACCATGTCAACTCCTTTAGAAATAGAATGAATTCTAACTGACTCAAGTTTATCAGCTTTAATGCTCTTAAGTGAAAATACTTGAGAACGACGCAGCTGAGTAAATATTAAAGAAAAACGAGGAATACTTAAGGTAGGACAACTAATAACAAGCCGCAGGCCAGACAAGTTCTTTGATTTTAACAACTTTTAATGCCTATTAATTGTCAAAAGACAAGGGGAAGAAATCCCCTCAGTAAAATTCAGAAATCCAATCACCAAGCCAAAATTCCCCTATAACTATGTCACAGATGGAAATCCAGTTTTAAGAAACTGGCATGGTCAGTTGTTAACACACCAGTACTATCTGCAAACACAGTTGTTTAAACACAACAGATTGCCATTACTCAGCAGGTTCATTAATCACAATTCAGCTTGCTATTAGGTGAGAAAATTACTGGTGTTTTTAACTTCCATCCCATTACCTTGACTTTTATTTAGAGCCATTCATCAACAATTTCCTCCTTCATTAGAAGTCACAAGTTAACCAAGCCATACAAAGAAACACAATAAAAAAAAACACAATACATTCAACGATATCTTGAAAATGTAAATGCTTAGTGCAATTTTGTTAATTCACAAAGTTTCTTAAGCATTATGGCAATCTATTCAAGATAATTCTCAAGCCTTTGCTTCAGAATCCATTAGCTATAGACATTTCAAGTACTGCTTGAGGCAAACTCTAGCAGTGATGGTTTCCAGTAACGGGCCTCCACCAGTCTGAGGAGTCTGTTACTCCCTCAGTCTTTTTCATAGCCCCAAATGCACCCCGTTTAAAAAACTATAATCCTTTGCTTTAATGGAAGACTGCCAGTTTCATTTTACTGCATTCTCCAGGAATATGCCTTCCTAACAAAGCCACTTCCCAGCCCTCCACAAGAAACGTTCAGGGGCCCCCACATTCAGGATTGGTTGTGAGATATTATCTCCTAAGATAAATTGAGATAGTAAACAATATTCAGTCAATGAACAAGTGTTTCCAGACTATTGTTCTTAGGCAGTAACCACTAAAGGGAATACGGTACAAAAAGATAGAGTCTACTAAAACTTTGCACTCTAGATAGGCTATAATACACATACACAGTGCACAGAAAAGCTAACTCTAATGCAGAGTGGCAGATTGTTAGCGCTACGTGAATACTGTGTGTAGGAACTGCCATAGGGCTCCACTGATTCACTTTGGACTACAGAGATGAAATGATTCCCCATCCTTCCACAGAAGAGGGGAACATGGAGTGGGAAGGGGGGAAGGGAAGCATAGAAATAAAGAGATGAGGGGAATCATTTCTATTTGAGTGTAAAACAGAGTCCATCTGTAATAAATGTAAATCTGTTTTTGGTTTCTTTTTTCTGTTCTTCTGGCTTCTCAATATCAGTCTGTTTTTGTACATGGTGTCAGTGTGACTACACTTCCAATACAAATAAGATTAATCTTGATCGAAACACTTTTTGAAGCGGCTTCGTTGTCTGGGGTAAATATCCAGGATTCATCATCTTGCGCCAGGAAGATTTAGGACAGGAACACACAGGAGGAGTTTAGGAGCAGAGGCTTAATAGGCAAAAGAAAGAGAAAGGAGACTAGCTCTCCAGTGAGAGAGAGGCTTCTGCAAGGAAAGACCGGTGGGTGGTGGAGTGCGCTGGATTTTATAGTTCGGTTTGAGGAGGCGGTGTCTCATTTACATAGGGCCCACAGATTGGATGGATCAGGTGTGACATTTACATAGCGGGCGGGGAAGACTGGCTACCCCACCCTAATCTTATTATGCAAATGGACTTTCTACTTGACCAGGCCACTGCCAAAGAAAAGGGACGTTGAGGCCGCTAATTTGAAGATGTCTAGTCCCAGGTAGCTTTTTTCCTGCCGGTATTCACCTCTGCAAGCTTCCAGCTTGATTTTCTATTGTCTGCAGCTCAATTCTACATGCTGATCTTTGTTAGAAAATGATTTGGGGGCTGCTTTTCATTAAAAAGAAAAACCTTACTGAGGACTCCCATACCCTCACTATCCGCCTAAGTAGTTTCTTCTCAACTCCTCTGTCATTTTGACACTATCCGTTTGAAAAGCACACTGAGGTCATCCATAGTTGAGGCTGTTTGGCTTCATTTAGAATCAGGAAATACAGTCATGGCTGGCCCTAGTGGAATGACCATCTATGTCCCTCTCAAGCTTGTTCAACCCGCCTTCCTCTGTCGTTGTTTTTAGTTTAGTTTTAGGCTTTTAGCGGCCTGAAGTCATAGTTTTAGTTTCCGTCTCTAGTGATAAGCAGAAAAGAGGGATGAGGAAGGGGCTTGTTAAAAGAAAAACTTCAGCCGAATTAAATTTAAAAGAGTTTAACTGAGCAATGAACTATTTCTGAATTGGGCGGCCCGCAGAATCACAGCTGATTCAGAGAGACTCCCGTGCAGCCACGTGGTGGAAGATTTATGGACAGCAAAAGGAAAGTGACCTACAGGAAATGGAAGTGAGGTACAGAAACAACTGGATTGGTTACAGCTTGGCATTTGCCTTATTTGAACACGGTTCAAACAGTTGGCTACATTTCTTTGGCCAAAACTTAGTGACTGGCACAAGTGTGGGCTATGGTTGGTTTATACCTCCAGTTGTTATAGTTCATGATGTACAGAAATATCTTTTGGCTGAAATTAAATATGTAAGGAGGCACCTTGAGGCTAAACTTAACAGGCTTTAGTGACCCAGCCAGAAACAAAAACTAAGAACCCATGACTGTATTCTCTCTCTCGGACACCCCTGTGACCCACTGTCATGGCCAAATCAATTATATATTATCATTGCTTACAATGAGGGAGTTGTGCTGATTGACATAGCTAGCCCTGATCCATCTCACATTAGGAAATACAAGAGGTTCATAAATTCTTCCATTCAAAAAACGTGGTCAGTTTTCCTGTACCTCACTTCCAGGTAATTAGGTTCATCTAACCTAGTTGGTGATAGTAAATCATAAATTACATAAGCTACCATAGGCATACTGTTGCCATTTCTGGTCAGCCAGTGTCCTGATGCATGCTTTTTGGTATACCACAATCAAGACATCTGTGGGAACTGCGGCTGGCTGGCTCAGTGAGGCACAGGCAGTGGGGAAGATGGCCTGCCATTCCACTGCAGGCATGAACCCTGGAGCAGCTGCACAGTAAGCACCTGCCCACGAAGGACTTTATCAAGTTTCTGTAGGACCACAATTCAGATTCGTTTCTTGCAGAACATAAATTATTAGGAAACATTAAAAACGTGGGCAAGACAGCTAACAAAGACCATTTGGTTACAGCCTATAACCAACTTTTTGAAACGGAGTGTTTCAAGGGTACAAATATGGTAAGTGTTTGCAAGTGAAAAATGTGAAGCTTAATGAAGATAAACCCAAAGAAACCAAGTCTGAAGAGACTCTGGCTGAGGGTCCACCAAAATATGCAAAATCTGTTCTAAAAAAGGGAGATAAGGCGGGGCACATTTGCTCATGCCTGAAATCCCAGCACTTTGGGAGGCCGAGGCGGGCGGATCACCTGAGGTCGGGAGTTTGAGACCAGCCTGACCAACATAGAGAAATCCAGTCTCTACTAAAAATACAAAATTTGCCGGGTGTGGTGGCACATGTTTATAATCCCAGCTACTCAGGAAGGCTGAGGCAGGAGAATCACTTGAACTCAGGAGGTGGAGGTTGTGGTGAGCTGCGATCGCGCCACTGCACTCCAGCCTCCAGCCTGGGCGACAAGAGCGAAACTCCATCTTCAAAAAAAAAAAAAAAAAGGGAGATGAACAGCAGTGAATAACATTGCTCCTTTTTGGGAGATGTTGTTCACGGTTGGTATACAGGAACACTACAAGATGGGACTGTTTTTGATACTCACATTCAAACAAGTTCAAAAAAGAAAATACTAAGCCTTTAAGTTTTAAGGTCAAAGTAGGCAAAGGTATCACGGATGGGATGAAGCACTCTTGACTGGGTAAAGGAGATAAGCCTCAATTGAAGAGTGAAGCAGAACAGGCTTACGGAAGGAAAGCGCAGCCTGATGCCAAAATTCCACCCAATGCAAAGTTCGTTTCTGAAGTGGAATTGGTGGATACTGATCGAAATAGCAGTGCTTCAGCTCTAAGGATATCAGCAACGATGATAAAACTTGGCCTTGAAGAAACTTATGCAACTAACTAGAGTTTGTTACTATTGGAAGGGAAGAGTCACCTGGAAAATTCAGTTAAAAGTAGTCTGAGGTGGGCAAATCACGAGGTCAGGAGTTTGACACTAGCCTCACCAGCATGGTGAAACCCTATCTCCAGTAAAAATACAAAAAATTAGCTGGGCGTGGTGGCGCATGCCTATAATCCCAGCTACTCGGGAGACTGAGGCTGGAGAATTGCTTGAACCCCGGAGGCGGAGGTTGCAGTGAGCTGAGATCGTGCCATTGCACTCCAGTCTGGGTGACAGAGCAAGACTCCGTCTCAAGAAAAAAAAAAAAAACTTGTTTAACCTGATCCCAACTTTTCAGAAATGTAATCCCTTATAAATCCCTGAAGTCTAAAATGTTTTACACGACAACTGTGTAAAATACTGGTCAAGGAGAACTTTTTCCTTTTACCTCATGTTGTAAACTAAATGGCTGAATAAAAACATATACACTTGGGGGGAGGGGCGTGGAAAGATATCTGTGATAATGTAACGAATGTGTGAATACAAGCTGAGGCAAAGGAAGTGAATTCGAATGCAGTACTCAATAAGAACTCAACGTCCTGAAGGAGACAACTGTTGCCTTTGTCTGACCAGCATCCCTTTCCCCTCTATTAAAAATAGAAAGTTGTTTGAGGCCAGCCTGGCCAACATGGTGAAACCCCATCTCTACTAAAAATACAAAAATTAGCCAGGTGTGGTGACACACTTCTGTAATCCCAGTTCCCCTGGAGGCTGAGGCATAAGAATTGCTTGAATCTGGGAGGTGGAGGTTGCAGTGAGATCGCACCACTGCACGCCAGCCTGGGTGACAGAGTGAGACTCTGTCTCAAAAAAAAAAAAAAAAAGAAAAGAAAAGAAAAAGAAAGTAGTAGTTTGTGCAGCTACCTCTGGCTCATTTATTGTGGTCTGTAGGACTGTGAATCAAGGTGCTCACATTCTACCTGCAAGCTGAACTCCAGAAAGAATGTGAATTTTGATAGGAGGGACAGAAGACTAAAAGCGATGGGAATTGATAAGTATAATGGCAATGCCCTACAAGAGACTGTTCAATCATGAGTTGTACTCTTTAGAGTCCCTGAATTCTGTCCTGATGGACTTACCTTTCTAGAGGTGTGTGGTGAAATCTTCCTCAGTACCGTAAGCAATTTGACATTTTTTTCATTTGCTATTTCAAAAAAATTAGAGCTAGAGCCGATTTTTGTGGCGTGCAATCAAAGGGGTTTAGTTGTCTTCACTTTCTTCCTGTTTCAACTTCTAACCACAGCCTTAGGAATGGGAAGGTTCTAACTGAACATCATCTGCAGGAAGCATGGGTGATAGCACATCGCTGCGGCCTCTCACAATGCCAGTTTCAGTGTAGCTGATTTTAGGGAAAGCAGAGGTAAATCAGCCAGAATGAGAGAACAAAGAGGAGGGCTGCCTGTTCACAAAGGAACAACCCCGCCATAGCACTCATAACAATGAACACTAAAACATCATGACAGACACCACTCTAAGTGAACCTTGGTACGCTAATATCTCATGACCAATATCTGCTATTTCCAATTTCACTCGCCAAGAAAAATCTCATTTGTCCCTAGAAGTAATGTGTCAGGCTTCTGAGCTGAAAACAAAAGCAAACGGGGAGGTTTGTTGCTGTGACTTTCTGGATTCTGTAACTAAGAGGACAGAAGCTATCTGACCCCTGTCTGCATTAGAGTTCCCTGTCCACTTTGTCTCTCTTTCTTTTTTCACTCCACCCCCGAACCACTGTCTTCCTTTGTTCTTTAATAACAAATATTTCAAGCCTCTGGAAGGCCATGAATTCTGCCTTTGATATCCAGGCACTAGAGAGTCCTTAAAGAACCTGAGATTTTATAATAGGAAAATTTATAACCCACAATTAAAAAAAAAGTTTTGCATAACAAAATCCCAGGAAGTATGTGTTATTGACAACATCAAATGCAGCATAGACAAGGAATCTTTTAAAAAGTCTACCAAACTTGATAAAAAGTTTCTCTTATCAAAAGCAGATTTATATGAAGGGAAGAAGGCAGCGAGCAGATAGAAGTATAGGTTTGGAAGAGAAAAGGAGACATGGAAAAGTAGCTGGAAAAACCAAGCAACAATTTTTTTTTTTGAGACAGAGTTTCGCTTTATGTTGCCCAGGCTGGACTGCAATGGCGTGATCTCAGCTTACCGCAACCTCCACCTCCTGGGTTAAAGGGATCTCCTGCCTCAGCCTCCCAAGTAGCTGGGATTACAGGCATGTGCTACCTTGCCTGGCTAATTTTGTATTTTTAGTAGAGACAGGGTTTCTCCATGTTGGTCAGGCTCGAACTCCCGACCTCAGGTGATCTGCTCTCCTCAGCCTCCCAAAGTTCTGGGATTACAGGTGTGAGCCACCACGCCCAGACAGTTTTTTTTTTTGGTTTTAAACTAGGAAAGATCTGGATAGTTTGGAGGCAGAAGGGAAAGAGTTGCTGGAGAGGAAAAGGACAGGCAGGGCTGGCTTCATGGGCATGTGACCATGTGCAGTCAGCAACCCCAGGACCCTGCATTTGGTTTAATGCTCTGCTGGTTCTGAAAGGTATAAACCGCTATGTGGTAGGCTGATTAATGACCCTCTATTTATAGATCCTTATCCTAATCTCTGGAACTTGTGAATATATTATCCCACATGGCAAAAGGGACTTTGCAGATGTGATTAAGTTAAGGATTTTGAGATAGGATGGTCTGTAACTGATGTAATCACAAGGGTCCTTATACAAGAGAGACAGAAGAGCTAGGGTCACAAGAGAAGGCATGTGACGAGGGAAGCAGAAGGAGTGAAGAAGATGTGACCATAATGTGAGGTCATGAGGCAGGAAATGCAGGTGGCCTCTGGAAGCTGGAAAAGGTAAGGAAACACATTGTCCCCGAGAGCCTCCAAAAGCAACACAGCCCTACAGGTCCATTTTGGACTCCTGATCTCCGGAACTATAAGATAATGAATTTCTTTTGTTGTATGCAACTAAATGTGTGATAGCTTCTTATAGCATCAATGAGAAACGAATACTTGCCACATAAACACAAGGGAGATGTATTATTCATTTTGTAGAAATCAAAGACGTTAATAAAACTAATAGCAGTTACCATTTATTGAGTACTTCCTAGGTGCTAGGCACTATACTCAGGTTTTTCTGCATCTAATCTTATGTAGCCCTAGAACAAGATATAGGGTGGGAATTAAGGCCCAATAACTAACTAGAATGTTTTAGAGTTGGGATCTGCGCCCAATCTATGTCACTCTTAAGTTTTTCTGTTTTACCCCATCCCCATATTTCATCATAAACCTTTCGGTTTGTCTTCATTCTTTAGCATGTGTTATACTTGCACGTGTCAATCTAGGAGTTGGGCTGGGGCAGGGCCGATGACATCCACATCTAGGGTGCATGAAATTAAAAAAAAGCCAAAGCCACCTCTACAAGTCACAAGTGGCTAACATAGGCACCCATAGCAGATGTGAGGCTACAGGAAAATGAATGAGACAAAGAATACGCTTCAGACCGAAAGTCAAAGATCCCGCACCGTTAGTTCCTAACTCTCCCGCATGCTGGGTGAATCCTGGAGCCTGACGGGAGCCACACCACGGACCGACGCAGAGAGGTCCCCAGCCTGGTTTCCCGGAGAAGAGCTCGCCCCTCTTCCCCCGCCCGCACCTCCGGGTGTTTTGGAGGCCCGCGTGGTCCCGCCTCATTGGCCGCCGTGGAGTCCGAGGCCTCGGGGAGGCGGGGCGGCTTTCGCAGTTGTAGTTCCCGAGTCCTCTAGTTTGTCGGCTCCGCCTTCCTGCTGCAGCGCCTAAGCGGCCGCCCAGGACCACAACTCCCACAAGGCCCCGCGCTCGGGGGGGCGTGGCCAATGAGCCGAGCGAGCTGGGGGCGGGGCCGCCTGGGGGGATGATGTAGGGGAGCTCGCCTTTCCTGCCTCACTTGCAGCTGCCGGGTATTTCGGAGACAGTCTCCCGCCTCCGGACCGGCGTGCAAACCTCTGATACTGGAGCCGCTCGGCCGCTGGGAACCGTCCCCTTGGGTCGTCGCCCGGGCCGCCCGCCGTTCCCCGGCCCCGAGGGACCCGGCTGGCAGCGGCGTGGGGAGAGATCAGCATGAGCCAAGGGGTCCGCCGGGCAGGCGCTGGGCAGGGGGCAGCGGCCGCGGTGCATCTACTGGTCACCCTGAGCTTCCTCCCGAGCGTCGTCGAGGCGCAGGTAAGCCCGAGTGATGGCCGGCCGTGAACCCCCGGCCGAACACCCGCGGCCGCTACACACGGGCCGTGGCTGTGGCGCGGGGAGGGCCGAGCCGGGCCGGAACAGAGGTGATATCTGGCGAGCAGAAAACCCGGGGAGCAGAGACCTGACCGTCCAGTGCGGGAAACATCTGCGAACCGCCCGCAGGGCGGGGGGGACGGCGACACTCCGGGTAATGGCAGTCAAAAGAGGAAGATGGTGACGGTCCCCTGAGCTGTTTTCGTTTTTTCCTCTCGATGTTTTAAGCGGCTGGGAGTGTGGCGGGAGATGGGACGGGCATGAACCACCTCAGCTGTCTTGCGAAGGGGGCGAGCGCCTAGAGAAACGGTGACGTCCTTCCCTTCAGGAGTTAGCGAGGGAGGGAGACTGAGAGTAGGGGGCACTCAGCAGACCCCCGAGGCCCCGCCAGGCGCAGGGAATTGGGAGGGGACGAGACTTCACTCACTGGAACTTTCAGACTAGAGCTTTCTGGGCTTTTACCCTTCCTCGAGCACCTTCCCTTGCTCAAGATTGCTTTGTTTTTACCCAGCTGAGCTGTGTCTGCCAAGTGGCATCGCCACTTAAGTCCCAATACGAGACTGGGGGTTCTGAGCCTGGCGTTGTGTCTCGTGGATGGAGGCTCTGGCTCAGGCAGTCGTGAGGTGCTGCCTGGTTGTTGATGTGAAGAGATGATTACAAGTGTTCTCAGTGTGCTAGAAATCTGAGGCTTAGCTGACCAGATCCTTTCGCCTTCAGAGAGGTGTTTGCTTCTATTCAGTAGAATTTGAATTGATTGCCAGGTGCTGCTGCCTGTTGTCTGCACCTGCTGCAAGGGCAAAAAAAAAAACAAAAAACGAAAGTCTCAGGGGCCTGATAATGAGGGGAGATGTCATTTGAAGCAATTAGTGCTCATCTAAGAAAAATGGAAGGTTGACTATGAGTGTAACCGTGAAAACATGTTTTTCTGAATTGAGTCACTTTATTTCATGGTTTTATGGTGCCATTCAGGCACACTAAATCCCAGAGTGCCTGAATGGTCCATTTGTGTCTGTGAACCATAAAAATAAAAGGGGCAAACTTTTTGGTGTTGGGGAACATGTTAAAATGTAGAGTCTCCGGCCCTACCTCCAGATTATTGATTGAACGGATCTGGAATGTGGCCCAGATAACAGCATTTTAAACAAACATTGCAAATACAGTAACTGTAGCAAAGTTATCTTTTGACTACCTCTTGGACCTCACTTGGAAAACACTGAAATAGAATAGATAGTGGTAGTCTGGGCAGACTTACGAAAGTACATTTTCCAAATTGTCTTTGGCAAAATTATTTTCTAGTCACTAGTTGTTTCTGAGTGAAATTTACAATTAGATATTTTTCTAAAATGAGATTTCCCATTTTCTCTTTTTATATAGCATATATTAATTTATGCTTATCTAGAAACTTCATTTTAGATTTTTTTCATTTACCACTAATTATGTGTAATTAATGTTTTGTAATTTCACCTGTATTTTTAACATTTTTGCATAGAGATGGGGACTTACTATGTTGTAGGGCTGATCTTCAACTCCTGGCCTCCAGCAAGTTTCTTACTTTGGCTTCCCAGGTGCTGGGATTACAGGTATGAGCCACTGTGCCTGGCCTGCCCCTGTACTTTTAATTTCATTATATTCAAATGAATATAAATATAGTTCAACAGTTAAAGATTTGTGAATATTTGAAGTAGCATTGTGCCAACAGTCTTCCAAGTGAATGTATTTGGTTTTTGTTCCCAGCTGTACTTTCTTTCTTTTTTTCTTTATTTTTTGAGACAATGTCTCGCTCTGTTGGCCAGGCTGGAGTGCAATGGCATGTGTTGGCTCATTGCAACCTCTGCCTCACGGGTTCAAGCAATTCTCCCTGCCTCAGCTTCCCGAGTAGCTGGGATAACAGGTGCTTGCCACCGCACCTGGCTGATTTTTGTATTTTTTTTGTTGTTGTTGTTTGTTTGTTTAGTAGTGATGGGGTTTTGCCATGTTGGCCAGGCTGGTCTTGAACTCCTGACCTCAGGTGATCTGCCTGTCTCGGCCTCCTAAAGTGCTGGGATTACAGGCATGAGCCATCACGCCAAGGCCACCAACAGTACTTTCTACTGTACTGTTTTTTTTTTTTGAGACGGAGTCTTGCTCTGTGTCACCCAGACTGGAGTGCGGTGGCACCATCTTGGCTCACTGAAGCCTCCACCTCCCGAGTTCAAGTGATTCTCCTGTTTCAGCCTTCCAAGTAGCTGGGACTACAGGCGTGTGCCACCACACCCGGCTAATTTTTTATTTTTTAGTAGAGATGGGGTTTCACCACATTGGCCAGGCTAGTCTCGAACTCCTGACCTCAGGCAATCCACCCGCCTTGGCCTCCTAAAGTGCTGGAATTACAGGCGTGAGCCACCACGCCTGGCCTGCTCATCTTTTAGATAGTACTTTAATCTGTAACATGGTTACACATACATGATCTCATTTTATTTGATACATCTCTCCAAAATGGGACAATTGAGATAACTGAAGTTCAACCAACTTAAATGTCTTAAATGAGCGAGTGACATTACAGTGGAGCCCTAATGTGGAACCCCTTCTGGTCTATACAGTATGTTGGTATTTTCAATTCTCTCTAGTATAGAAAAGCAGAAGGAAAACAGGAAAATCAAAAAGTGGAATTCAGCCAGTTCTTTGACTTCATCCATATAATAAATTGGTAGAAAATTAACTGATAAAGGGAAGGATTAGAATTTTTGGAAACTACCTCTGTTTACAAGAAATCAGTCATTTAAGGAGATACATATTTTAAATGTTATCTCCTTTCAAAATAAAAGCAGAAAAACATTTTTGAGCACACAAAATGATACGCGTTTGTGTATCTCATGCCCCATTATCTTATAAATGAAATGTAAATATACTTTGTAGTATGGTGAAGCACTGGAAGCTAAAGGCATAGTGCATACAAGTGATAGAACAATCTTCCTTTCGAAAGTAATTTCAATTAGATTCTAAATGCATTTCCGAGGTGGTGTAAAATTAAGGAATACACAGAACCCCTCAATAAATGAAAAGCCAGAAACTTAGAACTCCAATAGTGATATACCAGTCCGTTACTCTGAGGGCTTCTCCTAAACCCTAAAGATCTTGAGCTACTTTAACAGATGCATGGAGTGGAGTGGGCAAGAAATAGCCCCGTGTCTGCCCAGTGAGAGGAAGCTAATAGGAGGCTCCACCAAAATTCATTTCTCATTTACCCTTATATTGAGGAGGTAGCTGTTTGGAGCCCGCACTTTAAACAATTACATCCTCATTATAAGGGTAAATGAGAAATGAAACCCATTCCAAGTAAGGGGAATGCAAAGAAACTTGCTAGGAGAAGTGGGGAAGAAACTTGGAGAATTTGTTACCATGAGTCAGTCCTCATGCAGGTTTGCAAGCCAAATATTTATGCTGGGAAAATTCATAGCAGTCCCAAATTTGTATGCCCCAGGTTACTAATAAAAGCAAATATCCATCACCTCTGGAGGAATTTATTTTTAACTCAAACCCTGAAAAATTATTGAAGATAAAGTGCCAAGAAGAATAAACAGCTAGTAGTAAAATATCACAAAACACAAGGAAACAGGGCACCGTGAATCAGATATTAGACACAGACAACAGAAACAAACACATAATGACCTTAGGTTCTGAAATTATCAGATAGATAATTTAATATCACTATGTTTAATGTGTTCAAATAAAAAGAAACGAAGTATAAAAGGGAAAAAAGATTTTAAAGAATGGCCAAAAAGATTTTAATAGTAATGAATTAGAAGTTCTAGAACTGAATTTTAAAGCTCAATGGATGGATTAAATAGCTGATCATATCCAGCTGAAGAAATGATTATTGAATTAGACAACCATTTCATGTCTTTTTTCTTTCTCCTTAATCCCCCATCACCTTTTCATCTGTCCTTACTCTCAGTTCATACCTTACTAAAATTGGAGCAATCAGAAGAGAAATTCCATACAGTAACTGACATCTATCCATTTACTAGTCTCTGTACCCACATATTTTGACCTCCTGTTGGTTACCATTGATGAACTGTGTGCTTTTATCAAAGGCAGTCCCTTCACTTGCATGTGAGGTCTCATTCCTTCTTTCCCACTCACGGACATGGCTCTAGTAATCTTCTCTTTCTTTCCTAGATCATCAGTTTGTCCTTCTCAAATGGAATTTTACTGTCATCATGTATTAGTCCATTCTTTTTTTGTTTGTTTCCTGGAGTAGAGCCTCCCTCTGTCACCCAGGCTGGAGAGCAGTGGCTCAATCTCAGCTCACTGCAACCTCTACTTCCCAGGTTCAAGCAGTTCTTATGCCTCAGCCTCCCAAGTAGCTGGGATTACAAGCTCCAGCCACAACGCCGGCTAATTTTTGTATTTTTAGTAGAGATGGGGTTTTGCCGTGTTGGTCAAGCTGGTCTCAAATTCCTAACCTCAAGCGATCTGCCTGCCTTGACCTCCCAGTGTGCTGGGATTACGGGCGTGAGCCACTGTACCTGGCTTAGTCCATTCTTGTATTGCTATAAAGAATTACCTGAGACGGCCGGGCGCGGTGGCTCAAGCCTGTAATCCCAGCACTTTGGGAGGCCGAGACGGGCGGATCACGAGGTCAGGAGATCGAGACCATCCTGGCTAACACGGTGAAACCCCGTCTCTACTAAAAAATACAAAAAAACTAGCCGGGCGAGGTGGCGGCGCCTGTAGTCCCAGCTACTCCGGAGGCTGAGGCAGGAGAATGGCGTGAACCCGGGAGGCGGAGCTTGCAGTGAGCCAAGATCCGGCCACTGTACTCCAGCCTGGGCGACAGAGCGAGGCCCGTCTCAAGAAAAAAAAAAAAAGAATTACCTGAGACTGGGTGATTTTTAAAGAAAAGAGATTTAATTGACTCACAGCTGTACGGGAAGCATGGCTGGGGAGGCCTCAGGAAACTTACAATCGGGGAAGTGCTGCACCCTTTTAAACAACCAGATCTCATGTGAACTCACTATCGGGAGAACAGAAAGAGGGAAGTCCGCCCCCATGATTCAGACACCTCCCACCAGGCTCCTCTCCAACACTGGGGATTATAATTTGACATGAGATTTGGGTGAAGAGATAAAGCCGGACTATACATCATGAAACAGGCTGCTAATTCTACTGTTTTAAAGTTATCTTTTGATCCACATATTCCCTCTGCCTTTGCCTATTTTTTTCTGTTCCCTCTAGAAAAATTCAAGAGTTAGATTTAATTTATTCTTCCTATGCTGGTTCTTCTATTTTTCAGCCCTTTCTAATCAGACTTTTGCTCCTACCACACCTCTGAAACTGCTCCTGGCAAGGTCACCAATATCCTCCTTGTTGCTAAGGCCAATGGTTGGCTCTTAAATCTCAGCTTTACCTATTGACGGCATTTTTTCACAACTCATCACTCAATCTCCTTAAAATAATAATAATTATTATTTTTTTTTGTTGTTTTTTTTTGAGACGGAGCCTTGCTCTGTCGCCCAGGCTGGAGTGCAGTGGCCGGATCTCAGCTCACTGCAAGCTCCGCCTCCCGGGTTTACGCCATTCTCCTGCCTCAGCCTCCCGAGTAGCTGGGACTACAGGGGCCCGCCACCTCGCCCGGCTAGTTTTTTGCACTTTTTAGTAGAGACGGGGTTTCACCGTGTTAGCCAGGATGGTCTCGATCTCCTGACCTCGTGATCCGCCCGTCTCGGCCTCCCAAAGTGCTGGGATTACAGGCTTGAGCCACCGCGCCCGGCCCCTTAAAATAATTTTTATTCTGACATCCTGGACATTAAACTTTTCTGGTTGTCTTCCTGTCTAGTGGACCAGTCTGCCTTAGCGTTTTTTCTTTGTTCCTCCCCTTCCCTTGACCACTAATCGTTTGAACCTCAGGGTTCAAATATTGTACTCTTTCTTCTCTTTATCTTAGTCATCTCTTCTGGTCTCTTAGCTTTAAATACCAAATGTACAGTGGACTCTCAGTGTTAGTCTCCAAGACTAGGATTCCCAGCTCTAGATCTATGTATCCAACTTCTTTTTCGACATCTCCTCTTGGATGATTGATATCTCAAACTTGATATAGAAACCACATTTCTGATCTTTTCCCCAAATCTGCTTTTCCACAGTCTCCCCCAACCCGCGCCCCACCCCCCGGCCTTATACAAGAGCTCCAGCCAAATTGGCCTCCCTGTTGTTCTTAAACAGGGCAGATACGTTCTTGCCTCAAAGCCTTTGTACTGTTTCTTCTACCTAGCACCCTCTTTTCTCGTGTATTCATGTGATTTGCTTTGTTAGATTTCTGCTAAAGTGTCACTTTATCTGACATGTCTCTTGTCTTAAATGTCCCTGAGCATACAAATATAAAAGAGAAACCTTCTATCCTCACCAAATTCCTGTCACCCTTTGCTTAAAACTCCCCAATGGCTTCCTGTCTCACATGGTGTAATCCAAAAATAATTTGGTCTTTATTTCTGATTCCTGACACAGAGCCCTTTAAAACCCTTGGAATTTCTTGAGTCATAGGAGTGCCTTTTGTTACTCTTAATGAGCCCCTTTCAATCACACCTGTGTTTATAGTAATGAAATGACTTAAGACAGGGACCCTACATAGCTTCAGGATAGGGGGCTGGTCACCACAAGGACCCAAGTAATTAGAAAGTTGAAACTTTTGGCCCCACCAACCTCCAGGAAGGGGAGAGGTGGGTGCTGGAGATTAGCTCTGTAAGGACTCTTGAACAACTAGATTTGATGAGTTTCTGGGTGGGGAACACATTGACTTATTGGGAGGGTGGCATGTTGAGAGAGGGCAGGGAGGCTCTGCACATCCCTCTGCCTTCGTAGCTTGCCCAATGCATCTCTTCCATTTGGTTGTTACTGAATTGTATCCTTTATAATAATTGGTAACTGTAAGTAAAGTGTCTTTCTGAGTTCTGTGAACCATTCTGGCAAATTATCAAACCTGCAATGGAAGTGCTAGGAACCCCCAATTGATAGCCAGTCAGAAGAACAAGTGGCTCAGGACCTGAGATTTGTGTCAGGAGTGGGGCCATCTTGTGGGACTCAGCCCTTAATTTGTGGGTCTGCACTGATGGTGGATAGTGTCAGAATTGAATTATTGGACACCACCCAGTTGGTCTCAGAGTTGGAGAATCGGTTGGTGTGATAAAATAACTCAGATTCAGTAAAAGCTAAAATCTTACAGTGGTCTAATTCTCCTTCTTGCCTATTGCATAGTCCTCCTTATTCCTCACAAACACAGGGCAAGCTTACTGCTTAGGATCTTTGTACTCACTCCCGATGCCTGGAGTGCTGTCCCACCATATATCTGCATGTCTTGCTCCTTGCCAAAATTTCATTGACACCTTCTGTAACTGTCCCGTTTTAAATGGTTAGCAGCCCCAGTTCTGCAGTCTGTTTCCAGTCCCTAGATTTCTTCTATATCACTTTATTACCATCTGACATTCTGTACTTTGTTCATTCATTTTGCACCCCCTTTTCCCTATGAGAATGTAAACTCCTTGAGGGCAGAGATTTTTGTCTGTTTTTTTTTTTTTTCTAATTTTATATCCCCAGCACTTAAAACAGTGCAAATGTTATGTTGGGCCTCAGTAAATAGGCTGAATTAATGAATAAGTGAATGGAAGATAGATGCAAATAAATTATTCAGAATGAAATCTAGAGAGACAATGGGATAATAAATATTAAAGAGAACTTAAGATACCTGGAGAATAGAGTGAGAATGTCTAATATGTCTAATTGGAGTTCTAAAATAATAGAATAGGGAAGAAGCAGTATTGATTTCTGCAGATCAGTATGAAGAAGATAACCTAACAGAAAAGTGAATCAAAGATATAAATAGACATTTCACACAAGAAGAAATATAAATGTCTCGTAAAACATACGAACATTGTACCTTGTTCGTGCAAATAAGAAAAAAGATAACTTTTCATGCTAACTAGATTGGCAAAAATTAAAGCATAGATTAATGTTAAATATTGGTGAGGATATGGGCTGGCACAGTGGCTCACACCTATAATCCCAGCACTTTGGGAGGCCGAGGCAGGCTAATCACTGGAGGCCAGGAGTTTGAGACCAGCCTGGCCAACATGGTGAAACCCGTCTCTACTAAAAACACAAAAATTAGCTGAGCGTGGTGGCGTGTGCCTGTAGTCCCAGCTACTCGGGAGGCTGAGGCACGAGAATCACTTGAACCCAGGAAGTGGAGGTTGCAGTGAGCCAAGACTGAGAGACCCTGCACTCTTGCTTGGGTGACAAAGGGAGACTCTGTCTCAAAAATAAAAAAAAATAAAAATTCATGAGGATATGGCTCAACAGTAACTCCCATTCATTGTTGGGGGGCTGGTAAATTGGTACAACTGTTTTGGAAATCATTTTGCCATTTCCTGAAAAAGCTGAACATATACTTACAGCAGTTCCATTCCTAAGCATACAACCTGGAGAAACTCTTTTTTTTTTTTTTTTTTTTTCTTTTGAGACAAGGTCTGGCTCTTTTCCCCAGGCTGGAATGCAGTGGTGTGATTTTGGCTCACTGCAACCTCCATCCCCTGGGTTCAGGTAATCCTCCCACCTCAGCCTCTTGAGTAGCTGTGACTACAGATGCTCACCACCAGACCTGGCTAATTTTTGTACTTTTATAGAGACAGGATTTCGCCATGTTGCCCAGGCTGGTCTCAGTTCTCCTGTGTCCACCTCCCAAAGTGCTAAGATTACAGGTGTGAGTCATTGTGCCTGGCCCAACCTGGAGAAACTCTTGCATGTGTTTTTATACCAGGATATATGTCCAAAACCGTTTGTGTAGCAATGTTCTTTAGCCAAACCTGAAAACAATCTAAATATGGATTGCGGTAATTTTCTATTGCTCTTGTGACAAATTGCCACAAATATAATGACTTAAAACAACATAAATTTATTATGCTGTGGTTCTGGGGGCCAGAATTCTGAAAATGGGATTTACAGGGTTAAAATCAAGATGTCAGCAAGGTTACATTTCCTTGTGGAGGCTCCTTTTCAAGCTTCTAGATATTGTTGTGATTTTTGGCTTACGGCCTCTTTATTCCTTCGTCTTCAGAGCCAGCAGTATGGCATTTTCCAGTCTCTGTCTGACTCTGACACTCCCGCCTTCCTCTCTCATGAAGAACTTTGTAACTACACTCGTCTCACCTGAATAATCCACTATAGTCTTCCCATCTCAAGATCCTTAAATTCATCACATCTTTCAAGTCCCCTTTGCCATGCAAAAATAATATATTTACGGCTGGGCGCGGTGGCTCAAGCCTGTAATCCCAGCACTTTGGGAGGCCGA
>NW_016824383.1:2803127-2887719 GCF_001698545.2 Rhinopithecus bieti
AAATAATAATAATATATTTCCATATTTCAGGAATTAGGGACATCTTGGGGGTGGGGCATTCTGTCTACTGTATACATCAAGGGTAGAATGGATAAATTATGATAGTCTAATAAAATGTAACACTTGCAACAGGGAAAATGAATGAGGTACTACAAAATTCATCATCAGAGATGCCATAATAAAGTGTTAGCAAAAGAGGCACATCCCAGAAAAATTCACACATTAGATTCCATTAACATTAAAGTTCAGAAACGGGGCCAAAACCTCAAGCATATTGTTTAGGGATGCATTACCAGAAAAGGAAAATTGACAACAAAACAAGATTTATTTCTACCTTTACGGAGAGGGAGGTAGATGTAATTAAAGAGGAGCTTAAAGGATACTGGCACTATTTATTTCTATTTTTTATTTTTTTCCTAAGATTCAGGGGTACTTGTACAGGTTTGTTACATGGGTATAGGGAATTTTTCAGCTCTTGTCCCCCTGTCTCCTCACCTTTTGGGGTCCCCAGTGTTGTTTCCTTCCTTATGTTCACGTGTACTCATTGTTCGCTCCCACTTATAAGCGAGAACATACAGTATTTGATTTTCTGCTTTTGCATTAATTCACTTAGGGTAATGGCCTCCAGCTGCATCCATGTTGCTGCAAAGGACATTATTTCTTTTTTTTTAATGGCTACTTAGTATTCCGTGGTGTACATGGACCACATTTTCTTTATTCCATCCACCGTTGATGGGCACTTGCCTACATGATGATTGCATGACTTCACTACTGTGAATAGTGCAGTGATAAACGTTCAAGTGCAGGTGTCTTTTTGATATAATGATTTCCTTTGGGTAGATAGATACCCGGTAGTGGGATTGCGGGGTCAAATGATGGTTCTACTTTTAGTTCTTTGATAAATCTCCATATTGTTTTTCATAGGTGTTGAACTAATTTACAGTCCCACTAACAGTGTATAAGCATTCCCTTTTTTCCACATCCTTGCCAACATCTGTTTTTCTGTTTTACTTTTTAATATGATACTGGCAGTATTTAGAAGCTTTTAGTGACACACAGGTTTCTGTCTCAGTAGTCTTCTAAAGGTTATAAAATATGTACATGTCAACTTTGTGAACCCATCCCCTACCACAATTAAAATGTTTTAAAGAAGTAAAATATGGTGCTTTATAAACTAAAAGTCAACAATTTAAGAAAAAATTATAAGAAATAACAAAAAAACTCAAGCATATTGTTTAGGGATGCATTACCAGAAAAGGAAAATTGGTAACAAAACAAGATTTATTTCTACCTTTAGGGAAAGGGAGATAGATGTAATTAAAGAGGAGCTTAAAGGATACTGGCACTATTTATTTCTATTTTTTATTTTTTTCCTAAGATTCAGGGGGTACTTGTACAGGTTTGTTACATGGGTATAGGGAATTTTTCAGCTCTTGTCCCCCTGTCTCCTCACCTTTTGGGGTCCCCAGTGTTGTTTCCTTCCTTATGNTTGTTGGTTTGTATTTTTTTCCTGTTTAGGGGCTAGCATTTGAAGTCTTTAGAAACATATTTCAGACTGTGGGGGAGCGGAAAGAAAAAAATAGAACTCGCTGTCTTGTAAGTAGTAAGTGAGAGCAATGGAATGAAATTTGGGAGTTAGTGATAGGATCCTAGTGAGTCGGACAGCAAAGTAAATATAACTCTAGAGCCAAAATTCTGATAATGATCACTTATCTCAAGATCATATAGCCCTAACTCTGTGGAAGGGAGTCTGGGGACACATTTATACTCCTAGGGAGGGAGAATGAGAATGAAACAGCTTGCAAGGACCGGTTTCCATTTTCTGACCATTACTCGCATATATTCCTCCTATGGACCATATAAATAACCTTTAACAGGCTGAGACCCATTTCTTGTTTTTCAAAAATTTTAGTTGTAAGTTCGTATGCAGTTGCAAGAAATAACACAGAAATCCCATATACTCTTTATCTGTTTATCCCAATGGTAACATCCTGTAAACATGTAGTTCAGTGTTATAACTGGGACACTGACAGTGATAGAATCTACTGATCTTACTCAGATTCTCCCAGTTTTACTTGTTTTGTTTGTGTGTGTATGTATTAGTGCCATACAATCTTATCACATACATAGGTCAATGTATTCACCATCACAGTCAAAATACTGAACAGTTTCGTCACCACAGATATTCCTCCTGTTGCCCTTTTACATCCACACTATTTCCTTCCTACCCTACCTATCCCACCTTCCATCCCCTACCCCAGTCCCTAATCCCTGGCAACAAATAGTATGCTTTCCATTTCTAAATTTTTTTCATTTAAAAAGTGTTCTGTAAATGGAATCATATAGCGTGTAACCTTTTGGCTTGCTTTATCATTCAGGATAATTCCTGGAAGACAAATCCAGATTGTGCATATCAGTCAATGAGTTCCATTTTTAATTTAGCCGAAGATTGTTTTATGGAATTTTGGGACTCTACATTCACTTCGGAAATACCAATTTCTCTTCTTGCATTAGCAAATAATCTTTGAATAGTGGATAAGATCATAGATTCCCAATCTGATAGATTGGGAATCAGTTCCATTTCTACTCTGGAAAACTTACTATAAGGCTACTAAACCTTAATTTCCTTATATGTAATGTGAAGATTATAATACCTCATTCATGGAATACTTTTAAAGAGGAAATGAGATAATATAAAGCTCTTAATACTGTGCCTATCATGTAAGCCTCCATAAATGGCCGCCTAAAGGAAAGATAGAAGACATGGGTTACTACAGCAATATCATTACAGTCTGTAACTTCTAGGTTAGGCTGGGAAGATATTGCCTTCATATTCCAGTGGCCACTTGGATTTCATGTATGTTTAAGTAGAGGAAGGAGAATTCAATAATCTTCAAGTGCTAGAGAAAAATGTTCTTCCAAATGGGTGTAGCTGATCTTTCTATTGTTTTTTTATTTCATTGACCACAGTAAAAAGTAAATTGACTGCTTTAATATTGTATCTTAATCAGCAAGTACTGGCTAATTTGAAAGAATAAATTACATTTTTATATAATAGTGTAGATTTGTTAAGGTTGAAACATCAGTAGTTTATGTATTTTAAATTATATAAATTCTAGGTCACTGGAGTTCTGGATGATTGCTTGTGTGATATTGACAGCATCGATAACTTCAATACCTACAAAATCTTCCCCAAAATAAAAAAATTGCAAGAGAGAGACTATTTTCGTTATTACAAGGTAAGGTTTTAAGTTTTCATTCTGTTGATATCAAAGGTTTATATGTGACCTTTATGATCCTTTTGGCAACCCATTTCAGTTCCTCTCTGCACCCTGTGTATATCTTTCATCATTGAATTTATTATGTATCATAGTGAAAACTTATCGATCTTTTTAAACAGTACAAATCTTAGCCCCCTTCCTTTGTATGGAAGTTCCTCATTTTTCAGTTTTGGTTTTGAGGCAGAGACTCCCCTCTCTACAGAAGCTGAAAATGTCACAGATTTATTTTGTCAGCCTCTCTTATAATATAGTTCTGCCATCTGGACACACCTACTCAGCCTTTGAGTTGTTCTGATGGCAGTGTGCTAGCATTGTTAGCAGTGCACAGTACTGCAGCAGCATCTTTGTTGGACGTCTTTCTGAAAGGGCTGGCAAAACAGGCTGAGACTTCAAGTAGACCACTACCAATAGTAATGCTCCAGAATTGGTTCTTAAATCTAATAATAGTCTACTCTAGACCTTTACAAAATAACCAGTGATCGTTTAAAGGCAGCAGCAATCTTTAAATATAGCAGTAAGGCAATATTCAAAAGAACAGTGTTTTAAATTTTAGAACAACATTTTATTTTGTTTTATTTTACTTTATTTTTTATTCTTCTTCTTATTTTTGAGATGAAGTCTCACTCTGTCTCCCAGGCTGGAGTGCAGTGGTGCAATCTCAGCTCACTGCAACCTCCACCTCCTGGCTTCAAGCAATTCTTCTGCCTCAGCATTCTGAGTAACTGGGATTACAGGCGTGCACCACCACATGCAGCTAGTTTTTGTATTTTTAGTAGAGACAGGATTTTGCCATATTGGCCAGGCTGATCTCAAACTCCTGACCTCAGGTGATCCACCTGCCTCGGCCTCCCAAAGTGCAGGATTACAGGTGTGAGTCACTGTGCCCGGCCTAAATATATATATTTTTATTATTTAATTAAATATATATATTTTATTATTTAATAATAGTATTTTTTGTTTTTGCTTTTTTTAGAGATAGGATCTTGCCATGTTTGCCCGGTGCTGATCTCAAATTCCCTGGCCTCAAGTGATCTTTCTCTCTCCTCTCTATATATTATAAATCTTAGGTTATATATATTATATAATGTTTATATATAATGTTTATATAATATATAATATTTTTTTTTCCTAGGCTTAAGTCAACTAAATAAATTTTTTGTTTTTTTTCAGACAGAGTCTTGCTCTGTCACCCATCTGGAGTGCAGTAGTGTATCTCCAGCTCACCACAACCTCCGGCCCCTGGGTTCAAGCAATTCTTCGTCCTCAGCCTCCCGAGTAGCTGGGGATTACAGCGCCCAACACCACGCCTGGCTAATTTTGTGTTTAGTAGAGATGAGGTTTCCACCATGTTGGGCTAGGCTGGTAATTAAATATTTTTGAGGGATTAAAAAAAACTAGTATCTTGTGCAGAAAGATAACAAATAAGAGAATTAAAGATTTGGGACACAACTCTCTTCTTGTCAGCCACCAGGAAATCCAAAAAGGTGAGAATGTTTCTCCTCTAGACAAAATCTTTTTAGTGAAAGCATATTTCATGAATTATTTAATCTATACCTAAATAAATATTGAGTGTCTGTTACTCTAGGCGTTTTACATACAAATAAGACATGTGCTGCTTCTTTTTTTTTTTTTTTCTGGAGGAGTGCACCGTTCCTGAAAGTACTGCAATATCAGGTCAATGCATGGAGTGGATGCAGCAAGCTCCTATTCCATCTCCCTACTCCAAAAAGCCATAAATACATCGTTCTCGGATAGAGGATGTATCAGATATTAAACTGATAAGAACAGATACTACACTTGATCTTAGCCAAAAGGCCGAGAAGCAATGGGAGAGACAGGTGCTTCTTTAAATTCCCACCACTAAATCTATAAATCTAAATGCATTTGTAGCTGCTTTCTCTTGTTTCTTTTCTACCATTACATTGAACTATATGAAATTTTTACTTTTATATTTCAAAAATGCTTGAACATGCCAGTTTCATATGGCTCAATGTAATACAATGGAGGAAGTGTTTCTTGTATCAAAGACCATCTCTTCACAAGAGGTCCAGTTCACATCTCTACATAATGTTATGTCCCTCATTCTTTCACTCCTTCACTTTGGGTTTGTATCTTCTGTTTCTCTGTCCCTAGCAGGCTTGGTCAATGGAAGTACTCCGATATTTGAATGTTTGAATGAATATCTCATTTAATCTTCACACCAAAATTTTCTCAATATTAGCCACATTTTTCAAACAAAGAAGTAATAGTTTAGGTATTCCAGGTAGGGTATTTTTGTTGGCTAACAAACAAAACAGAAGTTTTATTAAGAAAAGATGTGGAGTAGCTAACAAAATTGAAAGATAAGCTGAGGAAGCATGCTTCAGAAAAGATAAAACTAAAGCTGGAACTAATGACCATTTTCTTTAAGGAATCACTGGAATTTTGGATCAAATTAACTATTTTCCCATGTTTTCCAAACTTTATGCAAGAGTTGTATTTCTGTCCAGGTAGGGTCGTATGACCCATCGGACCAAAAGAAGGAAGGACACCTTGGTTGACAGTCTCATTTGCGTGAGTAAAAGTGGAGTCATTGTTTCCCAAAGGGAAATTAGGGACTGTTACCAAAGAAGGAATAATGGAAGTTAGTTAGGCAGAAATGACAGTGTGGCTCTTGGCTACTCAACAAACTCTCTCATTCTTCCTCTTACACATGCAGTTTGAAAATGTTCTGAACAACACAGTGAACTTATTCCATATGCAACCAAAACATACTCATACCCTCTCACAGGGGAGGGTTAATGCCATGATCTAGTTAATGCATTCAGCTGTAACTCTAGGATATTTGGGTGATATCTACTCCTCTTTTTGTTCGGTCAACCTATAAAAGAAAGAAAAAGGAATATACTCTACTCAATATACTCTACCTACAACAGTGGCAAAAAAAGGAAAGCTTTAAAAGAAAAGCTAAGAGAAGAGGTTAATTTAATCTATTATGATTATTATTATTATTATTATTGAGACAGAGTCTTGCTCTGTCACCCAGGCTGGAGTGCAGTGGTGCGATCTTGGTTCACTGCAACCTCAGCCTCCCAGGTTCAAGCGATTCTCCTGCCTCAGCCTCCTGGGTAGCTGGGACTACAGACCCACACCACTACACTTGGCTAATTTTTATATTTTTAGTAGAGACGGGGTTTCACCGTGTTGACCAGGCTGGTCCACAACTCCTGACCTCAGGTGATCCATGCGCCTTGGCCTCCCGAAGTGCTGGGATTATAGGCATGAGCCACCATGCCCAGCCAAAAACAGGTTAATTTTAAACACATATCACATACATACTTATGATTCAGCAAGCAAGGTGGAGGTAACAGTCCACCTTTACGCAGTTGGGCAGTTGGCTGCTATAGCTGGTGTTTCTGACTTCTCTTTTTTGCTTCTTATTCCATTCCTTTATGCACTAAATATTTATTGAATGATTAATTTGTGTCAGGTTCTATGGATACAGTAGTGGATAAGACAAAACTTTTCTGATAAGAGAGACAGTAAACAAATAAACAATAAGATATAATTTCAGATGCTTCTAAGGTAAGTTCTATGGAGAAAAGTAAAGTAGGAGAGAATGAATATTGGAGAATTGGAGGGTGGGAGAGGTAGGTAGCCCTACATTAAAGAAGGTATTTGGGAAAATAAAGTATTTATGCTAATGTGACATTTGAGCAAAGTCCTACCTAATGCGAAACAGCCATCAGAGGGTTTGGGGAAAGAACATTCCAGGGAAAAGAGGTAGAATACCAAATAAATGATCTTGAGATAGGAATAAGCTTGGTGTGTTGAACGGGCAGAAAGCTGGTATAGCTGGAGGAAAGTGAATGAGAGGGAGAGCTGGAAATATAGGTAGGGACCAGGTTTAAAAAACAGTAGGACCTTATTGACCATGTAAGGATGCTAGATTTTATTTTAAGCAGGATAAGAAACTACTAAAGGGATTTTTGTGCAAAAAAGACTGTAAGGGTAGAAGACAAGAAATAGAGGAAGCATTTAGGAGACTATTGTGTTAGTTCATATAAAAACAATACAGATTTGGCATAGAATGCTAGAGCTGAAAAATGTAGAAAATGATCAAATTAGGGTTGTACACAAAAGGTAACACCAGCAAGCTTTTCTGATGGATCGAGTGTGAAGTATGATGATAGAAATGAATCAAGGATGATGCCTAAGTTTTGAGTGCACATGTACAAGTGCAAATATACATATATGTAAAATCATGACCAAATAGATTTTATTCCAAGAATGCAAGGATGATTCTTGCATTGATGTTTTGATCATCAACAAAATTCAGTATGTGCTCTTGATTTTTAAAATAATAAGAATGATGTATATTTCTTAATATGATAATTTCAGTCCTAACATCAGCGTACCTAACATGTCTTGCATATAGGGAAACACTAGAGGAATTCTCAGTTAGGTCAGGAACCAAGACAAGGATACCCACTATCTCCATTCACTGTTGGATATACCGTCTGACACAGTCAAATAAAAGAAAACAACTATCCAAAGTGATGGCTCTGATTAAAATAAGAAGAAGAAGAAAGAAAAAAATAACTAGAGTCATAAAATTTTATTTTACTTTTTTTCTGTATAAATTTAAGGGGTACAAGTGCAGTTTTGTTACATGGATATATTGCCTAGTGGTGAAGCCTGAGCTTTTAATGGAACCATCACCCGAATAGTTTGCATTGTACCCCTTATGTAATTTCTCATCCCTTACTCCCCTCCCACCCTTCATTTTTTTGGAGACAAGAGTCTCACCTTTGTTGCCCAAGCTGGAGTGCTGTGGTGTGACCTTGGCTGACTGCAATCTCTGCCTCCTGGGTTCAAGTGATTCTCCTGCCTCAGGTCTCCCAAGTAGCTGGGACTACAGGTGTATGCCAACACACCCGACTAATTTTTATATTTATAGTAGAGACGGAGTTTCACCGTGTTGGCCAGGTTGGTCTTGAACTCATGGTCTCAAGTGATCTGCCCACCTTGGCCTCTCAAAGTGCTAGGATGATAGGCATGAGCCACCATGCCTGGCCCACCCCACCCTTCTGAGTCTCCGGTGACTGTTACTCCACATTCTATGCCCATGTATACACATTATTTAGCTTCTCCTTGTAAGTGACAATGGAGAGGCATACAGATTTTAAAGGAATAAGTATCACTATTTTCATTTATAAATGAAAAAAGTTGTCTGGGCATGGTGGCTTCTGCCTGTAATCCCAGCACTTTGGGAGGCTGAGGTAGGTGGATCACTTGAGGCCAGGAACTCTAGACTAGCCTATCTAACATGGCAAAAACCCTGTCTCCACTAAAAATATAAAAAATTAGCTGGGCATGGTGGCGTGTGCCTGTAATCCCAGTTACTGGTCGGGGGGTGAGCAGAGGCATGAGAATTGCTTGAAACCGGGAGGTAGAGGTTGCAGTGAGCCAAGATCATGCCACTGCACTCCAGCCTGGGTGACAGACTGTCTTAAAAATAAAAAAATATAGATACATGAAAAAAGTTATATGTAAAAAATGCAAAAGAATCAATAATAAAATGAAAAACAATAAAACATATATCAATATAGCAAGCCATAAACTTGATATACAAAAAAATCAATATCTTCATAAATGTAAATAATAACCATTTAGAAGTTGTAACAGTAAGGAAACCACCATTTACATTAGCAATGAAACCAGGCATGGTGGTGCATGCCTGTAGTCCCAGCTACTCGGGAGACTGAGCTGGAAGTATCGCTTGAGCCCAGGGGGTCGAGACAAGCCTAGGCAACATAGCGATGCTACTGACTCAAAAGAAAAAAAAAAGCAAACAAAATAAAACAAAAAATGTATTAGCAATAAAACAGATAAGGTATATAGGAATAAGTACATCAAGAAGTATGCAAAACCTAAAGGAGGAAAGCTTTAAAACATTCTTGAAAGACACAAAAGTAGATTTGAACAAATGGAAAGATATCCTTTGTAGCTTAACAATTTTAATTCTCCCCTAGTTAATATGTAAATTTAATGTGATCTTAATAAAAATACTGAATTTTGGCCTGGCACAGTGGATCACACCTGCAATCTCAGCACTTTGGGAGCCGAGATGGGTGGATCACTTGAAGTCGGGAGTTCGAGACCCACCTGGCCAACCTGGTGACACCCCATCTCTACCAAAAATACAAAAAATTAGCCAAGCGTGGTGGAGTGTGCCTGCAATCCCAGCTACTTGGGAGGCTGAGGTGGGAGAATCGCTTGAATCGCTGGGAGGTGGAGGTTGCCATGACCCAAGATCATGCCACTACACTCCAGCCTGGGTGACAGAGCGAGACTTCATCTCAAACAACAACAACAACAAAACCTAAGTTTTTGTTTATTTTCCTGGAGCTAGGCAAGTTGTCACAGGTTAGGTTCTCTGAGAAGCATATTCGGAGACAGTGATAAGTGTACAAGAGCTCAGTTAGGGACTACTCTTGGGACCAACAGTTTGGGGAAGGCAGGGAATGAGGACTGGGCAAAGGGAGAAGTCAAGCTGTGATGCAGCCTCAGTGGAAACCTCAGGTAAGCCTGTGGGGAATTCTTAAGATGGAATAACACTTCCGAGTTAGTTGTCCCCATTTGGGGCAAGAGGTCTAGGCCTTTATATCTCTCCATCAGTTTGTCATTGGATGAAGGCCACCATAGGAAATAAGGATCCAATCTTGGGTAAGGTGGCTCTTTTTACCCAAGGTTGTCTACCTGCAACATTTCCACAGCTAGGGTAATTATAACCCCTTTATTCTTGAAGTATGGTACAGTGTCTACCATAGTACATTCATTGCACCATGTATTTCTCTTGCTGAAATAAAAAATTAGCTTTACATTTAGCAGCTTAAAACAGCAGGGCTGGGCATGGTGGCTCACGCTTGTAATCCCAGCACTTTGGGAGGCCAAGGCTGGTGGATCATTTGAGGTCAGGAGTTCAAGACCAGCCTGGCCAACATGGTGAAACCCCGTCTCCACTAAAAATGCAAAAAAATTAGCTGGCCAGTAGTGGCGTGCAACTTTAATCCCAGCTACTTGGGAGGCTGAGGCAGGAGAATCACTTGAGCCTTGGAGGCAGAGGTTGCGGTGAACTGAGATTGCACCACTGCACTCCAGCCTGGGCGACAGAGCGAGACCCTGTCTCAAAAAAATAAACAAATAAACAAACAAAAAAAGACTGAAAAGATACCATTTCAGGAAGACCTAAAGAGTGTGAGAAAGCAAGCAATGTGGATATCTGGGGAAAGAGCATTTTTGTATGAGGTAGAGATCCAGCTTCATTCCTGTGATTGTGAATATCCAGTTTTCCCAACACTTTATTAAACAGACTGTCCATTCCCGATTGTGTGTTCTTGGCACTTTTGTCAAAAATCAATTGACCGTACACACTTGGGATTCTTAGGTTTATTTTTGGGCTTCCTAACTTGTTCCATTGGTTGATGTGTCTATTTTTATGCCAGTACCATGCTGTTTTGATTACAGTAACTTTGTAATATATTTTGAAATCACAGTGTGCAATGAGTCCACCTTTGGTTTTTTTGCTCATGATTGCTTTGGCTATTCAGAGTCTTTTCTGGTTCCATACAGATTTTAGGATTGTTCTTTTTTTTGTTTGTTTTTGTTTTTTTGAGACAGGGTCTTGCTCTTTTGCCTGGGCTGGAGTGCAGTGGCACAATCATAGCTCACTGTAGCCTTGAAAACCTTGAACTGTCCCAACTGATCCTCCCACCTCTGCTTCCTAAAGTGCTGGGATTACAGATGTGATCTGCTGTGCCTGGCTGGATTTTTTTTTTTAATGTCTGTAAAGAAATGATATAGGAATTTTGATAGGAATTGCATTGAATCTGTAGATCACTTTAGGTAACATGAACATTTTAACAATTCTTCCAATCACTGAATATGGGATATCTTTCCATTTATTTGTGTCTTCAGTTTCTTTCATTAGTATTTTAGTTTTTAGTGCATAGATCTTTCACCTCCTTGGTTAAATTTACAACTATTTCATTTCTTGATGTTATTGTAAATATGATTGTTTTCTCAATTTTGGGGGGGATTTTCATTGTTAGTGTATAGAAATGCTATGGATTTTTGTATGCTGACATTGTAACCTGCAACTTTGCAGAATTTATCACCAGTTTTTTACTGGATTTTTTGGTGGTCTTTACAGTTTTCTATGAGATCATGTCATCAGCAAACAGATATTTTCATTTCTTTTTCTATATAGATGTATTTTATTTCTTTTTCTTGCCTTATTGCTCTGACTAGAACTTCCAGTACTATGTTGAATAGAAGTGGCGAGAGTGGGCATTCTTGTGTTGTTTCTAATCTTAGAAGAAAAGCTTTTCAGTTTTCACCATTGAGTATGATGTTAGCTGTGGGTACATGACCTTTATTATGCTGGGGTACATTTTTTCCATACCTTATTTTTTGGGGTAGTTTTATGAAAGGATGTTGAATTTTGTCATATGCTTTTTCTGCATCTATCAAAATAATAATGTGACTTTTTTCTTTAATTTTATTAATGTGTATTATTTTTATTGATTTATGTGTGTCAAACTACCACTTGCATTTCTGGGATAAATGTCACTTGATGATGGTGAATGATCTTTTTAATATGCTTTTGGATTTGGTTCACTAGTATTTTATTGAGAATTTTTGCATTTTTGTTCATCAGGGCTGTTGTCCTGTAGTTTCCTCTTTTTTTTGTTTTTTTTGTTTTGTTTTTTTTTTTTTTTGATAGTGTCTTTGGCTTCAGAATCAGGGTAAATACTGGCTTTCTAAAATGAGTTTGAAAGTATTACCTTCTCTTCAATTTTTTTTGAAAAGTTTAAGGATTTATTGCTATTCTTTATATGTTTGGTAGAATTCAGCAGTGAAGCCATGAGATGAAGTCCTGGTCTTTCTTTTTTATTTTTTTGAGAGTAAGTCTTGCTCTGTTGCCCAGGCCGGAGTGCAGTGGCACGATCTTGGCTCATTACAACCTCCATCTCCTGGGTTCAAGTGATTCTCCTGCCTCAGCCTCTCGAGTAGCTGGGATTATAGGCCCACGCCACCCCATCCAGCTAATTTTTGTATTTTTAATAGAGACAGGGTTTCACCATGTTGTTCAGGCTGGTCTTGAACTCCTGACCTGACCTCAGGTGATCCACCTGCCTTAGCCTCCCAAAGTGCTGAGATTACAGACATGAGCCACTGCGCCCAGCGCCTGATCTTTCTTTGATAAAATACTTTTTATTGAATCAATCTCCTTAATTATTATTGGCCTATTCAGATTTTCATTACTTCCTTACTCTGGCTTTGGTAGGCTGCATGTTTCTAGTAATTTCTTCATTTCTTCTAGGTTATCCAATTTATTGGAATATAGTTGTGATTAGTAGTCTCTTTTTCTTTAATATCAGTTGTAATGGCTCCTCTTTAATTCTGATTTTGTTTGCATCTTCTCTTTTTCTTTGTTAGTCTAGCTAAAGGTTTGTCTGTTTTGTTTATCTTTTAAAAAAAACTTTGGTTTCGTTGATTACTGATTTCTAGTTTCATGTTATTGTGGTCAGGAAAGATACTTCATATGATTTCAGTGTTCTTAAATTTGTTAAGACTTGTTTTGTGGCCTAATGTGATCTACCCTGGAGAATGTTCCATATGCACTGAGAAGAATGTATATTCTGTTACTGTTGTATGGAATATTCTATAAATATCTGGCAGGGCAATTTGGTCTAAAGTGTAGTTCAAGTTCAGTGTTTCCTCATTGATTTTTTTTTTTTCTGTCTAGGGATCTAGTGTTGAAAGTGGAGTATTGAAGTCTTACTGTATTGCAGTTTATCTCTCTCTTCAAAGCTGTTAATATTTGCTTTATATATTTACATTTTCTGAAGTTGGGTGCATGTATATGTAGTTTTTGTAACTTCTTGATAAATTGACCCCTTTATCATTTGTAATGACCTTCTTTGTCTCTTTGTACATGTTTGACTTAAAGTCTATTTTGTCTGACATATGGGTAGCTACCCCTATTCTTTTGGTTTCTAGTTGCATAGAATATCTTTTTCTATCTTTTCAGTCTGTGTGTATCCTTAAGAGGTGAAGCAAGTCTTTTATAAGCAGCATATAATTAGGTCTTATTTTTTAACCCATTCAGCCAGTTGATGGCTTTGGATTGGATAATTTAATCCATTTGCATTCAAAGTAATCATTGACAGGTAAGGACTTACTATTGCCATTCTGTTAATTGTTTTGTTGTTGTTGTTGTTGTTAATCTGTAATTCCTTTATTCTCTCCTCCTCTCTTGCTGTTTTCCTTTGTGGTTTGATGACTTTTTTGTAGTGGTATGCCTTGAATCTTTTATCTTTTCTGCAACTACTAAGGGTTTTTGCTTTGTAGTTACCATGAGACCTACATACATCTTACGTTAGTAGCAGGCTATTTTCAGCTGATACTGACTTAACTTTGATCACTTGCATAAATGCTATACTTTTACTCCCCTCCCCACCCACCCAATTTGGTTTTACGGACATGTCTTATATCGTGTATAGTTTGCATAGTGTATTATAGCTATAGTTATTTATTTTTAATATTTTGTCTTTTAACTTTCCTATTAGAGATATAATTGATATTTACACCACCACTACAGTATAATAGTGTTCTGAGTTTGACTGTATGCTTACTTTTACTAGTGAGTTTTATGTTTTCATATTCATTTATTTTTGTTTGAGATGCAGTCTCACTCTATCACCCAGGCCGGAGTGCAGTGGCACAATCTTGGCTCACTGCAACCTCTGCCTCCCAAGTTCAAGTGATTCTCCTGATTCGGCCTCCTGAGTAGCTGGGATTACAGGCAAGCACCACCAAAAGTACAATTTTTATACCATTTTTTTTTTTTTTAGTAGAAATGAGGTTTCACCATGTTGGCCAGGTTGGTCTTGAATTCCTGGCCTTAAGTGATCCACCTGCTGGGACTCCCAAGTTGCTGGGATTACAGGTGTGAGCCCCTGTGCCCGGCCATTTTCATATATTTTTAATATTTCTAGTTGGCAACATTTTTCATCAGCTTAAAGGATCCTTTTAGTATTTTCATAAGGCAGGTCTAGTGGTGATAAATTCCCTTACCTTTTGTCTGAGAAAGTTTTATTTCTCCTTCATTTTGAAGAACAGGATCACTGAATATAGTATTTTTGGTTGACAATTTTTTTTTCTTCCTTTTCTATCAGCTTTTTGAATCTAACATTCCACTCCTTTCTGGCCTACAAGGTTTCTGTTGAAAATTTTGCCTGTAATTTATTGGAAGTTCCCTTGTTTGTAACAACTCACTTTTCCCTTGCAGCTTTCAATATTTTTTCTGTCTTTAACTTTTGACAATTTGATAATAATGTCTCTCGGTGTGTGAGTCTCTTCAGATTCCTCCTGTCAAGTTTTCATTGAACTTCCTGGATCTGGCTGGGTTTTTTTGTTTTTGTTTTGTTTTTTTTGCTTCATTTTGTTTCTTTTTTTTTTTTTTTCTTTCTCTCTCTCTCTCTGTCCTTCTTTCTTTCTTTCATCATAATCAAGCTAACATAGGGGTATCTGGCTTTCTGTTTCCTTCCCCAGACTTGGGAAGTGTTCTGCCACTTTTTCTTTGAATTTTTTTTTGTCCGTTTTTTTCTTTCTTCTCCTTCTAGTAATCTGATAATGTGTGTAATTCTGCTTGGTGGTATCCTATGAGTCCCTTAGGCTGTCTTCATTCTTTTTCATTCTTTTTTCTTTTTGTTCCTCAGATTGGATGATTTCCAGTGAACTGTCTTCAAGTTTGCTAATCCTTCTGCTTGATCTAGTCTGCTGTTGGACCCTTCTATTGAATTTTTTTAGTTTGGCTATTGTGTTCTTCAGCTCAATGATTTCTGTTTGGTATTTTAAAAATATTTTTACCTCTTTGTTGACATTCTTAGTTTGTTCGTGCATCACACTCCTTACCTCAGTGAGCATCTTTATGACTCCTTTTAAATGTCCTATTAGGTAAATCACATATCTTCATTTCAGTAGGGTTGGCTTCTAATTGAGATTGTCTTTTTTTGTTGTTGTTTTTTTTTTAGCATAATATTTCCCTATTTCTTCATTTTTCTTAAGGCACATAGAGTAGTGTCCCTTCTGTTTAGGCTCAAGGAGGTTTATTCTTTATTTGCTACATAGGCTCCTAGATACTGGCTTATTAGAAGCCAAGGCTGTGGGGAGTTGCTGGAAAGGCTGCCAAGATTTTGGCTTGAGGAACTAGAATAATGGAGTTACTGTTTACTCAGATGGTGAATATTACTAGAAGAAGTAATTCTTCATTTTTCTTAACTCTGTTTTGGTTTCTGTGTATTATATAAAAGAACCACCTTCTCTAGTCTTGTTAGACTGGTCTTATGTAGCAGGTGTTTCTTCCCAGTCAGCCTGGGCAGTATTCTGGTTCCTCAGAACTTTGTGCTTGTCCAGCCTGTCTTTGTTCTTAGTGGCCTCCAAGAAATTAGAGTCAAGTTGTACTATTGCCTTGAGAGGGGTGGTATAGAAGCCATTCCCTTGGGATATGACTAGAGGTATTGGGATGTTAGATGTATGCTTTGGTTTCTTCTTTCCTTGCAGAGAAGCTGAAAGCCAGAGTTTATCTCCCACTGATTCTGCTCTGCACCAAGGAGAGCGTCTGAGGCAGATGTCTATATTATTGATCTAACTGCTGACTTTTAACCTGGAGGAGATAGCTGCTGAATATTTATTTGCAAGTTTAAAAGTCACCTGTTTGTTCTCAGTGGTCTAGGAGACTCAGGAGCGTAGAGCTTCATCAACTCCCAGAGCTAGGTGATTTAGCAGCTTGTCCCTCCAGTGAAGGCTATGAAAGTTGGGGTTCTCGACGTGTTCAAAAACTTTTCGTGGCGAGTTTGAAGACCTGGAATTATTGCCAGAGCCTGCAGGGGAAAAGGTGCAGGAAGCCCACTCTACTTTTTGGGCCAGCAGGTCTCATGCCTCCCTAGTATGGGGAGACTTCTGATCTGAAGCTATTACTGAAGGATATTACAGGAGGAAGGCACAGGGAGTGTTGACTTTCCTTTTCAGGAATGGGGAGGTCCCCCACCTCCTTCCACCGGGAGATTGTGGGAATTTATCTCTAGAGCACATGGAGGCAGAAGGCATGAGAAGTGCTGTCCCTTCCATTCGTGCTGGCAGAGATTTCAGGGCTGGGATTATGTCTGGAGCAAGCCAGGAAAGAAGGTGCAGAGAGTGCTCACTCTCCTGTTCAAGCGAGAAGTCTCACATGCACCTTGCAGGGGTAACCTTTTGGTCTGGAGTTCCCTGAAACAAGTCAGGGAAGAAGACACAGGGAATATCCCCTTCTCTTTCTAGTCATGGAGAGGTCCTCTTGCCTCCTTCTAATGAGAGGTTGCATAAATATCTCAGGAGCAAGCCAGGGAAGAAAGCACAGAGAGTGCTTTTCCTCCTGTTCTTGCTGGCAGAGGCCTCCAGTCTCTTTCCAAGGAGAGAACGTATGGCTAGGATTAGCACCTGAAGTAAGCCAGGGGAGAAGAAGGCACATAGAGTGCTGTCCCTTCCGTTTAGGCTTAAGGAGGTTTATTCTTTATTTGCTACCTAGGTTCCCGGATAATGGCTTGTTAGAGGCCAGAGCCTCAGGGAGTTGCTGGAAAAGCTGCCAAGATTTTGGCTTGAGGAACTAGAATAATGGAGTTGCTGTTTACTCAGATGGTGAGAATTACTAGAAGGAGGGAGTACAGTTTTGGATATGTTAATTTTGAGGTACCTAGAATGCCCTATCCAGGAAGAGATAATCAAGGAAGCACATGGGTATATAGGCCAGAAGCTCAAGGGAGGTGTCCAGGCTGAGAACTTGCAGTCCCCAAATGTGCCATGCTGTTTTAAGGTTCTTTGTTTATGCACATCCTGCCCCGCTGCCTATAAATCTCCCTCAAACACTTCTAGTCATACCCATGTTACATATTACCAAAAGTCAGAGTTGATCACCCTCTCCTCTATGTTGCCAATCTCTACCTATTTTTGTCTTCTTCTCTGTAATATAGATATTGTTTACTTAACCATATTAATTAGGTGTCTACTATGTATTATACCACTGTTCTAAGCACTAAGGATAAGATAATGCAAAATTCTGATCCTTATGATGGTAGGAGGTGCAGACAATAAATAAGCAGACAACATTCAGGTAGTGATAAGTGCCATAAAAGAATGTAAAACAGTACGTTGGGATAGAGGTTGCATACTGAGCACTACTTTAGCAAGCCTGGCCAGTAATGGTCTCTCTGCTGAGGTGTGACATGTGAGAGAGACTTGAATAAGGTGAAAGAGTGAGCCGTCATAAGATCTGGAGGAACAATAATACAGGCAGAGAGGACAGCAAATATAAAGACCTTGAGGCCAGGCATTGTGGCTCACACCTATAATCTCAACACTTTGGGAGTCTGAGGTGGGTGGATGGCTTGAGCCCAGGAATTCCAGCCCAACCTGGGAAACATAGTGATACCTCGTCTCTACTTAAAAAAAAAAAAATTAGCCAGGCATGGTGGTACATCTGTGGTCCCAGCTGCTTGGAAGGTTGAGGTATGAAGATATGAAGATCGCTTGAGCCCAGGAGTTTGAGGCTGCAGTGAGCCAAGCTTGTGCCTGAGTGACAGAGCATGACACTGTCTCAAAAAAGAAAAAAAAAAAAAAGATAAAGACCAGCCGGGCACAGTGGCTCACACTTGTAATCCCAGCACTTTGGGAGGCCAAGGTGGGCAGCTCACCTGAGGTCGGGAGTTCAAAACCAGCCTGGCCAGTGTGGCGAAACCCTGTCTCTACTAAAAATACAAAAATCAGCCAGGCGCGGTGGTGGGCGCCTGTAATTCCAGCTACTTGGGAGGCTGAGGCAGGAGAATTTCTTGAACCCAAGAGGCAGAGGTTACAGTGAGCCGAGATCACACCATTGCACTCCAGCCTGGGTGACAGAGTGAGACCCTGTCTCAAAAAATAAAAATAATAAAGACTTTGAGACACAGGGAGCCTGGTGTGTTCCCTCCCAGCAAGGCCAGTGTGGCCAGAGGAGCATAACAGAGGTCAGAGAGGTAGGCCAGAGGCCAGGTTATAGAGGGTCTTGTGGAGCTTGCTGCAGAGTTTATGAACTCTAAGGGTGATGGAAGCCACAGGAAGGTTTTGAGGAGGGATTGATATGATCTGATTTGTTTTAAATAGATAACCGTAGTTGCTATATGGAAATAGAAGTAGAAGCAGGGAGACTATTGCAATAGTGTAGGCAAGAGGTAGGTGGTGAAAAATGGAAAATGAATTGTTTGATGGGGTACAAGAAAAGGGAGGAAAGAGAATAAAACCTAGATTTTGGCATGGGCAATCTGCAAGTCCTATTGAATTACTGTCTTCCTGTAATGTGTAGAATAGGAAAATCCAGAGTTTTTACCATGGTTAAAATGTCCTGCATGATCTGTCCCTTGTTTACCTCCATCCTCGTTCTCTACCACCCTCCCCCTTCTACATTAAACATCAGCTCAACTGGTGTTTTTTAGTTCACATAACTGTCCAGGCTTTTTATGGCCTTATCCAAATGCACACTTCCTCCATCCTAAAATATTACCGCCTCAGAGGCCTCCATCCGCCAGCCCCACTATTATAATTCTCTGGATTTTCTTTGTAGCACTGACTACAACTTGTACAAAACATACAAATATTTAACTTGTTTCCTTCAATAGATTTTTTAGTTCCAGAGGGAGAGGGGAGTTCTTTTTCTGTCCATTTTTTTCACCCAGAGCCTAACCAGTGCCTGACACATAGTGGATGCTCAGTTCTCATTCGTTGAATAAATGGGTGCATGAGAGAACTGTCATTAATAAGATAACATCAGGAGGCTGGAAGACATTAAAGTAGTTCTAAATGCTTTCTCTGTCACCCAGGCTGGAATGGCATGATCTAGCTCACTGCAGTCATTTTAAATTTAAATTCTGAACCATATAGGTGCCACTAGGATAGGAAGTATTCCTTCTTTATTTATTTATTTATTTATTTATTTATTTATTTTTTTGAGACGGAGTCTCGCTCTGTCGCCCAGGCTGGAGTGCAGTGGCCAGATCTCGGCTCACAGCAAGCTCCGCCTCCCGGGTTCACGCCATTCTCCTGCCTCAGCCTCCCGAGTAGCTGGGATTACAGGCGCCGCCACCTTGCCCGGCTAGTTTTTTGTATTTTTTAGTAGAGACGGGGTTTCACCGTGTTAGCCAGGATGGTCTCGATCTCCTGACCTCGTGATCCGCCCGTCTCGGCCTCCCAAAGTGCTGGGATTACAGGCTTGAGCCACCGCGCCTGGCTGAAAGTATTCCTTCTTATTCACCACCATGTCACTGATGTCCAACACAGTGACACTTTGAGAACATCCCGTAACTATAATATCAGTTTACTAACTTTAATTTATTCTTTCTTTCAAGGTTAATCTGAAGCGACCTTGTCCTTTCTGGGCAGAAGATGGCCACTGTTCGATAAAAGACTGTCATGTGGAGCCCTGTCCAGAGGTATAATAAATAAAACAGCAGGGCAAAGCCAATTTTCTCTTGGACTTTTAGAAAAGCATACCCTCTGTTTTATTTCAGGCTAATGTCAATGGATTTGGACATGTCAGCAAATTCACATGCTCTCAGCTTTCTCCTTTAGAACCAGATTATTGAAGATTCTATACTTGACACCGAAATGGGTTTGAAGACACTTGTATCCAGTGATATTGGTGATCGAATGTGGAAATATAGTCTTATTCTAAAATGGAAGGAAAATCAGAGGCCTGTTCTAGGATTGGATCTGCAGTTGTCTTTTGTTTCATGCTTTATTGAATCAGCATCTTGTTTCATAGGAAAAAAACAAAATAAAAATAAGCTACTGGACCCTATTTCAAATTTATAATGATTTAATTGGGAAAATTTCAGGCTTGGAATTAGATTTTCACTTGGCCTTGTTACATTTACATTTTTTTAAAAAACCTATACTTAATACCAAGAGAATGCTACATGTTAGACTTTGATTTTTGTTATCTAACAATTAATTATATTCCTCTCCTTCAACAGTAATTAGCTGAAGCTTTGTATTCCTTTCACTTTCTGCTTTTCTTACCTAGTCAGTCTAGTTTGTTGTCCTTAAAAATCTGTACCAATGTCCTTCCTAAAGGGAATATTCTTTAAAAATTTATAATATTCAGTTTCCTTTAAGAACAAAATATGTATTAAGTATTTTGTTTAAAGTTCTGTTTGATAAACCAGTTGTAATAATTCAGATACATTTATTAAAGCCTAACACTGATTATTGGCCTTGTGAAAAAGAATGTTCCAGCTACATACATTTCTCCCATTGGTAAACCCTAGATTAGATTGGTAAACTCTAGGTTAATCATGTGGGCCAAAAAAAACCTTCTAGTAATCCAAAATTGCCTACACTTTATTAGAGCAGAAGTTAAAATTGCACATAATACATTGCAAATAATTTTGAACTTTTAAAACTTTCTTTTCTATGGTAACAAAGTTTGTGGAAGAAGTGATCATCAGTGTTTTTAACCTAAATTATATAGACTATAAAAAATACTGCAATAAGAGTTATTAGAGCTGCTTTTGGCTTTCTGACTTTGTGTATGTCATTCAGTTTTCTATACTTTGATTTATAAGTCTGTATATTGGGATAACACTTTTACCTTATGAGAGAGTGTGAAAACAGAATTTGAGCGAATGTACATTTGCCCCTCATAGAATAAAATACTTGATGAATTAGAGCAATGCATTGACAATTTGTGAAGAAATTCCAAAACAAAGATCACTTTTAAATTTTGTTTTCTTGTTTTTTTAAGAGTAAAATTCCAGTTGGAATAAAAGCTGGGCATTCTAATAAGGTAAGTTCCTCCTCTTCCTTGAGCGTTTCTGCTTTACATTGTGAAACTTACCATTTACTGACTGACAGTGGCTGTAATAAAGAACCATATTATGGTTAGTTGGGAATGGAGACATTTTGCCTCAGAATTCCAAATCCCTAACTCTTGCATCAAGCAGATAGGTTGTACATTCCTAGATTCTTTTGAAATTACTTCAGTACTGTTTTTGGAATCTCTGGAACAACTATTAAATGTAACTATAGTGTCAGATCCCCTAGTCAGCAGGTGTTTTATCACATAGCTATTTTTAGTCTTCTGTTTCAACTTGTCAGTCTGGCAGGTTCAAAATTATATTGTATAGAGTAAATAATTATCAAGATATTTTGAGCAGAGTACTTTCAGATGGTATTAAGATATTCATTTTTAATGATTGTTCTTGTCCTCTTATGAGAGTATTATAATTTATTTTGCCATTTATATGTTTTTGGGTAACTGTTTATTTCCTGTTTTTCACTACTGCACATACCTAATAAAGATCATCATATCCTCTCTGTCTCCTCCTTGTGCCTCCTTTGCATTTTCTTCTTGCTCTCTCTCCCGTGTAATCTTTTGTTTTACTTTATTGTATTTGTTTTGCTTCAGATGTGAAATAAATAAAACCATATAAAAGCAGTTGAAACCCCCTCAGCTCTTTCCCAGTTCATTCTCCTTCCTCCCTCCCCAGAACTAACCATTTTTCTGAAGGATCCTTCTGTGATTTTATATTCCTATTGCAGGTGTATCTACGAGTAATATATTTTACACTTTTATTGCATGTGTATTCACAAGTAATATGTAATTTATTGTGTGTAAATTATTTTATTTAAATATTTTTGTATTTCTTTAGGTTACAAACACTTTTTTTCAGTTTGTGTTTTTACTCATGCTTTTGAAATTTTCTCTGTTGGTATATGTGGATTTTGTTCATCATCTTAATAGCTGTAGTCAGTTGTATGACTATAACACATATTAGCCATTCCTCTAGTGATGGACGTTTCAGTTGTTCCCAGTTTTTGGCTATTTCAAACAGTAATGCATTAGCATTTTTGTCCTTTGTCTTGTGCACACGTGTAAGAGTTTCTCTAGGTCTACATGTAAAGGCTGGATTGCTGAACCACAAGATGTGCCTATCTCAACATTACAAATAATACCAAATAATTTTCCAAGGCAGTTGTACCTTTTTAAAAAAATGGTTGCCTTGGGATATGGTCTCACTAGTGGGAGTGCAGGTTCAAAGTTTAAGCATTTTGCAAACGTGTGTGTATATATATGTGTATATATGTGTGTGTGTATATATATAACTTTTATATATAAAAACCCTCTTGGGAACTAAATTTGACCATATATATATATATGGATGTATACATATGTACACACATATATGGATGTATACATATGTACACACATATATGGATGTATACATACACACACACACACACAAACACACACACATATATATATGGTCAAATTTACTTCCCAAGAGGGTTGTTTTTTCAGTTGACGTCATCACCAACACATCAGTGCTAATTGTTAACTTTTATTTTTAAATTTTTATTTGTTTTTTTGAGACAGAGTCTTGCTCTGTCATGCAGGCTGGAGTGCAGTGGTGTGATCTCAGCTCACTTCAACTTCCACCTCCCAGGTTCTAGCAATTCTCCTGCCTCAGCCTCTCCCGAGTAGCTGGGATTACAGGTGTGTGACACCACACCTGGATAATTTTTGTATTTTTAGTAGAGACGGGGTTTTACCATGTTGACAGGCTGGTCTTGAACTCCTGACCTCAAGTGATCCGCCCGCCTCAGCCTCCCAAAGTGCTGATTACAGATGTGAACCACCGCGCCCAGCCTAATTGTTAAATTTTAATATGTTGTTGATGGAAATAATATTTAGGTGGTGGAAATTTCTGCCTCATTTTCATTTGTATTTCTTACATGTGATAGGGATTTTTATAATGGAATGTATCTATATTTAGTGTATATCATTGTTGACAGATTGATTATTCTGCCAATAGAAACTGAAATAAAGAATAAGGTAATAATTATTACTAAACTTATGAACTTCTTTGCAGTACTTGAAAATGGCAAACAATACCAAAGAATTAGAAGATTGTGAGCAAGCTAATAAACTGGGAGCAATTAACAGCACATTAAGGCAAGTTTTATTTTGGTAGTAATAAGAAAATATTCTCTTATTGATATCAAGAATCAATTTTTTTATGATTTTGGTAAAAACTTTTTGTACCCGTTAAAGTTTTAACTAATATATTTTTTAAAGGAAGAAAAGTTTTCTTTTCCTAAATTTCATAATAGCTTTGCCTCTTCTTGGCTGATTTATCCCTAAATTTCTAGAATGTATCATCCATAGTAAATCTTTTAAAAAGTAGAAATTTACAAGATTGTTTAGCTAACAGGGTTTATGGATCCGTTTTTCCTGATTACTATGGAAGAAGGGGCTTGAACTCCTAAGTCTTTTATAAATAGTAATTCAGTCTGCATGTTACCTTTTGAATGATAAAAGTTATTAGCCTAACTGTTAAATTTCATAGATTTTTTTCTGTTAACTTTTCCTTATTTGTTCTAAATAGAAACCAGCATAAATAATATATAAGTGGCCTCAAATTGTGCAGTGTAAAATGACTAGACATAATCAGTAGTTGGGAATGGGATATTTCAGAAATTCCTTGACGTTCCCATTTGATTAGATTTGTATTTATGAGCTGGGTACGGTGGCTCACGTCTGTAATCCCAGCACTTTGGGAGGCTGAAGTGGTCAGATCACCTGAGATCAGGAGTTTAAGACTAGCCTGGCCAACATGGTGAAACCCTGTCTCTACTAAAAATACAAAAATTAGCTGGGCGTGGTGGCAGGTGCCTGTAATCTCAGCTACCTGGGAGGCTGAGACAGGAGAACTGCTTGAACCTGGGAGGCGGAGGTTGCAGTGAGCTGAGATCGCACCATTGCACTCTAGCCTGGGTAACGAGCAAGACTTTGTCTCAAAAAACAAAAAAGATTTGTATATATGTACTATAATTGCTAATGACTCAGTATAAATTAGCAATTTTATTTATTGAAAACAAAATTTAATATAGGAAAATAAAAGATAATAAACACCCACATATATATCCTCCACTTCAAATATATAATCCTCCATTCCAAGTAAATAAATATTAACATTTTTTGCCGTATGTTTTAAGGAAGAAGACATATCACATAAATTTTAAATCCCTTATGCTGTATTCCCTAATCCAGTAGAGGTAACTACTATCATGAATTTGGTGGTGTATATCCAGTCCATTTTTGTTTTTATCATATATTTATATGTATACATAAGATAGTTTTATTTTGTGTATATGGTTTTATTTTTCCTTTATATAAATGATATCCTATATTTAACGTTCTGCAATTTTTTTCATTATACATTTTGCTTTCTAGATCTGTCCATGTTGAAACACAGACTTATATTAACTGATGATTTTCATCATATAAATATGTCATATTTTACTTAGCTATTCTCCTATTGACGATTGTTTAGCTATTTCCAATTATTTACTTTTACAAACATGCCACCTTGAGCATTCCTGAATTTTTTTTCACATTAGAAGTAAAATTGTTGAATCTTAGGATTGCCTTTTTTGTACCCATTCTTGATATTGCCTGATGACATTCCATAGTACTTGGTGTGAATGTTTACTGACTCCAGTGCTGACAGCTTGTATCATTCTCTTCATCCTTACCAAAAGTAATGTTTGATGAGTGTGAAATAGCACCTTAGTTTTGTTTAATTTATACTTCGTAATTATAGTGGATTTGAGCATTTTTTATTTATTGGACATCTGAGTTTCTTCTTCATTCAACAAATGAATGTCTACAATGTGCCAAGCGCTGTTCTAGGGTACTAGGAATACAGTAATGCAACTGATAAAATTTCCGCCCTCGTGTAGCTTGATCCTTGTCAGAGGAAATAACAGGATAAACAAGTAAAATATATGAGAAATAAGTAAAATGATTATGAATGTTAGGGAAGACAGGCAGGGAAGAATAAAGAGGGCTAGGAGTGAGTGGCACTGTTTTAAATTGGGTGGTCAGAGAAGACCTAAGTGATAATACGACACTTGAACAAATTGCTGAAGAAGGTGAAGGCATGAGTCATACTATGGTTGGCTGGGGTATGAGCATTCCAGGTATATATAAATGTTAGTTGAAAACCCCCATGGCAGGATCATGCCTAGACTTAAACACAGTAAAACAACGTAACTGGAGCACAGTGATCAAGGGCAAAGTAGCAGAAGACAAGGTCAAAAGATGCTGGGGATAGGGCAGGAGGTGGGGTGGGGAGAGATCTTGTAGAGCCTTGAAAGCAATTATAATGAGTATTGCTTTTAGAGTGGGTAGAATAAAAGTCACTGAGAGGTTTTGAACAGAGGAGTTAAGGGCATGTGTTGAGGGAGCCTGATACGTTGCAGAAACCTTATTATATGATTATTGTAGTAATCCAAATAAGACATTATGGTGATTTAGACCAGGGTGATAGCAGTGGAAATGATGAGAAGCGGTCAGGTTCTGGATGTATTTTGAAGATAAAGCTAACAGGATTTGCTGCAGTATTAGATATGTGATATTGAGAAGATATGAACTTTTGGATGACTACAAGATTTGAAATTATAAAAATGGAGTTGCCATTTACTGACCTGTCGACAGCTGCAGGAGGAACAAGTCTGATACAAAGTTATAGTCAAATTTGGATTTGTTAAGTTTGAGCTGCCTGTGAGACATCCCCTTGGAGATTTCATGTAGGCAGTTGGGTATTCAAGTCTGAATTAGGGGAGAGGTCTGGAAGTCAGTCAATGAATAGATGGTATTTAGCAGCCATAACCTGAGTGAGGTCACCAAGGAGAGAGTGTAAATAGAGGAATGATCTAGGGATTAGGCTTAAGTCATTACAAAATTTTGGGGTAAATTGCCAGTTTATATTCTTTGTCATTTTTTTCTCTATTGGGTTGGATTTTTAAATTATTACTGATTTGTAAGCATTCTTTATATAATGTGATAATTCTTTGTTGGCTCTATTGGTTGTTAGGACTTGTCTTTTAATTTTGCTTGTAGTTTTCTGTTGTTGAACAGAAAATTTTGAAACTTAAATTTTTTAAGTATAATACACATGCAGTAGGGTGGAAAATTATTAAGTGTAAAGGTCAATTTAACTTTACAAAGTGAACCCAACTCTATAGCCACCATCCATGTACACTTGCTGCCTGGATTACCATGTGGACTTTTCCTAGTCATTATCACCTTCCAAAGTTAACCATGATTTTGAGATACTGACAGAGATTGGTTTTAACTGTTTATAAATAGAATGATATAGAATATATTCTTTTGTACCTGGCTTCTTTTTGTTAACATGTGTCTGAGATTCATTCATGTTTTTGGGCATAGCAATGTTTCATTCTTTTTTATTGGCACATAATATTCTATAGTAAGAATGTGCCATGTTTTTTCTGCTCTTGATAGCTTATACTTTGGGGCCATTTCAAAAATATTTTGGTGGATAGAGTTGGACATGGTGACTCATGCCTGTAATCTCAGTATTTTGGGAGGCCAAGGCAGGAGGATTGTGTGAAGCCAGGAGTTCAAGATCAGCCTGGGCAACAAGTGAGATCCTGTCTCTCCAAAAAATTAAAAAAAAAAAAAATAGCCAGGTGCAGTGGCGTGGGCCTATAGTCCCAGCTACTTGAGAGGCTGAAGCAGGAGGATCACTTGAGGTCATGAGTTTGAGACTGCAATGAGCTATGATTGTGCCACTGTACTCCCCAGCCCGAGTGACAAAGTGAGATACTATGTGTAAAAAAATAAAAAATAAATGTGGTGCATACATGTGTACATTTTTATGGAGAATACACCTAGGAATGAGATTAGGTACTGCCAAATTGTTTTCTAAAATTGCTACCAGATTATATTGCTACTAGCAGTGTATTAGTTATTTTTTCTACAGCTTCTCCAGCGATTGGTACTGTGATTTTTTTAACAGCTTTACTTTGAGGTATAATGAAATATGACACACTGCATATAAAGTATACAGTTTGATGTTTTGACATGTGTCCACCCATATAACATCATCACGATTAAGATACCATAGGCCAGGTTTGGTGGCTCATGCCTGTAATCCCAGCACTTTGGGAGGCTGAGGCAGGGGATCACGTGAGGCCAGGAGTTTCAGACCAACCTGGCCAACATGGTGAAAATACTACTTAAATACTACTAAAAATAAAAAAATTAGCCAGGCATAGTGGCGGACGCCTGTAATCCCAGCTACTAGGAGGGTGAGGCAGGAGAATCACCTGAACCCAGGAGGTGGAGGTTGCAGTGAGCCAAGATCGTGTCACTACACCCAAGCCTGGGTGACAGAGCAAAACTGTGTCTCAGATAAATAAGTAAGTAAGTAAGTAAGTAAATAAATAGATAAATAAAAAATATATTGACTGGGCACGGTGACTCACACCTGTAATCCCAGAACTTTGGGAGGCCAAGACAAGCAGATCACTTGAGCCCAGGAATTTGAGACCAGCCTGGGCAACATAGCGAGACCCTGTCTGTACAAATAAATAAATAAATAAATTAGCTGGATGTGTTGGCGTATGTCTGTAGTTTGAGCTACTTGGGAGGCTGAAGGTGGGAGGATCACTTCATCCCAGAAGGTCAAGGCTACATTGAGTTATGATGTCACTGCACTCCAGCCTGGGTGCAGTGAGACCTTGTCTCAAAAAAAAAAAAAAAAAAAAAAATTTATCACTCCCAGAAAGTTTCTCATTCCCTATTCCATCTTTTGTGCTCCTCATTCCCCAGTTTGAAGACTACTACTTTAACCTCAGGACACTATCTTGAAAGGATAAGCCTGAGAAATTCTCATGCAAATAGTGTTGCATCCATCTTCAAACTGACTTTTGGAAAAGTTCAACTAGATAACCTCTAAGGTCCCTTCTAATTCATTTATAAAACTGAGTCAGCTTTATTAGCATTGAATGCACATTCAATGTTTTTTCTGGCTTAGGCATGGCTTTATTGTGGTTTTAGGCAGGGGTTAGGTGAAAGAATCAGCAAAGCCTCCTCAAATGAGGATGCTCAAAGAAGAAAGTTCCTGAAAGTCAGTCATATCATTAACAAGAAAATAGGAATTTATATCACTATGATTTGTTCTTCACTATTTTCAACGTAAGATCTATCTTATTAAACACAAGTTTGGTTACATCATTTTAGCTATAATTAGGCATTATTTTTTATGGCATCGTGTATTTCAATTGAGTCAACTATGATACAATATTTTGTTAATTTTATTATATACTCCCATAGGGAAAAAAATTCCACAGTAAGTTGAACTGGAAAAATATATTGATAAAAGTTGATGTGGTACAACCAAGCTTATACACTTCTTTGTAGTGGCTTCTCAAATACAAAACAAATTCTTGATTATGACAGTACCACATTTAGGAATTACCTGATTTTTACCTTTGTATACCTGATTTATATAGTTTTTTGTACCTTGTTTTTTCCTTTTGTGTTATGAATAAAGAGGGTAGCAAAATGATGCCTCTCTGATAGATCCTACCATCGTGAGTATTCAATACAGGGAAGGCCTGAATATAGGTTTGCTGATGTAGATCAAAGTTGTTTTCAGTGAAGTTGTTCCTTATCAGTTCTTCAAGTTAGAAATCTTGATCATAGATTTTGTTAAATGTTAAGTAGGCTGTGAAATGAATGATACATACACCATGATGAAAGTGGCATTGTTGTAACCAGTGAATACCACATTGGATGGGAGATTATAGAAATACAGTTATTGGCATTTTAGATCTTGTAAGTATAGAAGCAATTTAAATTAAAAGAATTCTGAAAGTAAATTTAATTACTTCAGGAAAAAATACAATTAACATTATAATTTCTAAGTTAATTGAAAAGTTTAGCTTGAGTTTTGTGTTTACATGTTATATGTATTTATAAATTAATTTCTAGTTAAAATAATTATTATTGACTAGTCCTAATAATTCAGTGTAGTTAAGAAATATAAATTACTCAAGGAAATTAATATACATATTTTCATATAACTTGTTTTTTATCATTCCTTCGTATAATCACTAATAACAGAATTGTGGCATCATCTAATCTTTAACTGACCTCAGATTATCTATTTTAATGACACTAGAATACAGTGTTAAAAGTTTCAGATCCAAATTTAATAATTTTTCTTTTTTATTCCTCCTTCCCATAGTAATCAAAGCAAAGAAGCTTTCATTGACTGGGCAAGATATGATGATTCACGGGATCACTTTTGTGAACTTGATGGTAATACAATAAACTATTATCATTACATTATTTTAACTTTAACCCTTTTATGAGACATTTTAATCAATGAAAATACAAACTGAATTATAGCTTCAATACTGGATTTTGCTATGTAGACCTTATTATTCATAATGGCATTTAATGAGAGCCTGTGTTCCAGGCCTTGTGTTAAGTGCCTTAAATACATTATTTCTGGTCTCTGCAGCTACCTTCATAAGTGTGTATTAATTTCATATCTGAGAAAACTGAGTCTGAAAAAGACTAAATAGCTTGCCCAAGATCACACAATAACAAGAGGCTGAGGCAGGATTTGATCCCATATCTGAATCTAAAACCTGTATTCTCTCCATTATGATATCCCATCTGCCATGGACCTTCAATTGAAGCCACTTAGTTATAGATCTGTGAACGTTTTGTAAAAATATTTACACTGGAATTTGCTAGAGGTCTTAACAAACTCATATAAAGATGCTTTCTAATGCTGGAGAGGACTCTAATTCGACTTCTCCACAGCCCTTTTTCCAAGAGTCCCCTGGAATGGTAGAAAGACTGGACACTCTCCACCAGAGTAACTACCACTTCTCTTAACAGAAGGTAATTGCAGTGACTCAAAATTTTTTATCTGTAGGATAATATTCCCAAAGAATTGTGCTAAGTAGGTGTAAATCATTCATTTGGTTTCTCTTCACCTTTTTCCTTGGTATTGTAATATTTTTCATAGTGGAAAATAATTTGGGGATTAAGTATGCATAGTTGGAAATAGTTCTTTGGAACTCTTCAGGCATCTAGAGTGATCTGCTTCCCAAAGTTTTAAAAAAGATTCACAGGTACAATTGCGCTATCAATCCAGCCTGTAGTGGAGTAAGTTAGAGTGAGCTTCTACTGTAGTATGGTAAACTGAGAATAATGGTGGGAGATGGAATATTTTCTTGGTTTATGTGGTTTCAGTAAGGAAATTTGAAAGGAATCTGAGTAAGGTTATGCCAAGGGATAATTAATGAAGTATCCTCTCTATGATGTCTAGAATTGGCAAAGGTTTTTTCAAAGCAAGCCATTGAACTTCTCCTTACTCTTGCATTTGCTCTTTGTTTGTCATTACAGTTATATTTGAGTGCTTAACACTCATCGTCATTTATTTCTAAATTGTCCATTTACCTATTCTTTGATGAAAGTATAAATAGTGCTTATTTAATAGGTTTTCAGATTAATAATTTGTGTGAATATATATATTACTCTTATGGTAAATAGGTAATTTATAAAAATACTTAATTGCAGGAAGTACCTGCTATAAATAAACTGATATGTAGATTACCTGCCATCAGTATAAACAGTGTTAACTTCTTTTTTTTTTTTGAGACAGAGTCTCGCTCTGTCGCCTAGGCTGGAGTGCAGTGGCACAATCTCGGCTCACTGCAAGCTCTGCCTCCCAGGTTCATGCCATTCTCCTGCCTCAGCCTCCCGAGCATCTGGGACTACAGGCACCCACCACCACGCCTGGCTAAATTTTGTATTTTAGTAGAGATGGGGTTTCACTGTGTTAGCCAGGATGGTCTCAATCTCCTGACCTTGTGATCCACCCGCCTTGGCCTCCCAAAGTGCTGGGATTACAGGCGTGAGCCACTGCACCCATCCGTGTTAACTGTTTTTTAGAATATTAGTTTCTTAAATTGTAAAAAGTAAGAGATGTTTCTTAAGAATTTATGTGAAATCATCCCCTTAAGATTTTCAAGATTATATTTTAAATCAATTATTTTTATATTCTTATAAAACCATGGTACCTACTAATTGGTTTACCATGACTCTTCTGAGTTGTAATGTTCATATATATTCCAATGGTTTATATGCAGTTTTGTTTTGTTTTGTTTTGTTTTGTTTTGTTTTGTTTTGTTTTGAGACAGAGTCTCACTCTGTTGCCCAGGCTGGAGTGCAATGGCACAATCTTGGCTCACTGCAATCTCTGCCTCCTGGGTTCAAGCAGTTCTCCTGCCTCAGCCTCCCTAGTGGCTGGGATTACAGGCATGCACCACCATGCCCAGCTAATTTTTTTTATTTTTAGTAGAGACAGGGTTTCGCCATGTTGGCCAGGCTGGTCTCGGACTCCTAACCTCAGGTGATCCACCTGCCTTGGCCTCCCACAGTGCTGGGATTACAGGCGTCAGCCACCATGCCTGGCCTGTAGTAGTTTTTAAAATTACTGTCAGGGTAGCTTTATAATCATTGTTTAGTTATTGCTGTTTCCCAAATTCAGTGGATTAAAACAAAAATATAAAGAATATTTACCCAGTTTACTGGGGAATATATTCATATACCCCATTTCCTGCTGTTTTGTTGTTGATAATGACTTCGTTTGAATGGAAGATGATCCCTATAGATCAAATCGTAGTTTTTAAAATAATTTAGTAATTGAATATCCTTTAAGGTAAACTGCTTTTCCTACCACTCTTTGTTGTTGTTGTTGTTGTTGTTACTATCTTTATCATGGCTTGCTTCTTCTTTTTGGTTCATGTTTCTCCTCAAATGTCACTTTATCAGAAAAACCTGCTCTCATCTCGCTATGTAAGATAGTAGCCACTATCACTCCCTGTCCCTTTGCACTGCTGGCCCCCACCCTGCCCAAGCACTAATAACTGCCTGACAGTATATGGCATATTATTGAGTGTATCGATTTCTTGTCAGTCTTCCCCAGCTAGATTGTGAGCTACTTGAGGGCAAGGGCTTTGTTTTTGGTTCACTGATGTATCCCTAGTGCCTAGAACGGTGCCTGGACGTGGTAGATGCTTAGTAAATACTTGCTGAATGAACTAGTTGTTTCATAGAAAGCCTAAATAGCATGATAGATTTCTAGTTTTATTTTTTCCCTTAAAATATGTTCATTAATAAATTTAATGTTTAAAACAGTAGTTTCTAAATCTGGTTGTGTATCAAAATTTCTTGAGTGCTTTATGAACTGTATCTTCTCCTTGACTGTAAATGATGTTTTAACGTGAGTTAGTAGCAGTTTGGGGTTGGGTTGGTGATGGAGGGCTTTAAGCTGAATCCTGAGTCTATAATACAGTATTGTTTTATCTGTGACCATAGCAAAGAGCTTGCACACTAAGTTGTCCTATATGCTACCATTAATGTTTAAGAGATATATGAGTTAGGAAGTAGGGAGGAAAGTTTAACGTCCTAGAAAATGTGGTATGACCTCATAACTCTTAAATTAGGACAGTGACAAGGAAATTCAGTTAGAAAAAATCGTATACTGGAGGCCGGGCACGGTGGCCCATGCCTGTAATCCCAGCACTTTGGGAGGCTGAGGCGGGTGAATCACCTGAAGTTAGGAGTTTGAGACCAGCTTGGCCAACATGGCGAAACCCTGCCTCTACTAAAAATACAAAAACTAGCCAGGCGTGGTGGTACATGTCTGTAGTCCCAGCCACATGAGAGGCTGAGGCAGGAGAATTGCTTGAACCCGAGAGGCAGAGGTTGCAGTGAGCCGAGACCATGCCATTGCACTCCGGCCTGTGCAACAGAGTGAGACTCATTGCAAAAAAAAAAAAAAGAAAAGAAGAAAAAAAAAAGTATACTTGAAGAGGAGGAAATAATACTAGTTCAACTGCATGAATTCCCAGAGTAAGGAGTTATGAAGCTGCTTTGTAGAGGCAGAAAGAAGATAAAACTTTTGTAGGGGAGGTCATAGTAGAGGGCCAGATAATTTAGAGAGAATTATCTGAATGAATGATGTAGCTGTACAAACTGAGACAAGTTGCAGTTGAGGAATAAATGAAAATCAGTGTCACAGATGGCCCAGGGATAAGGATGGGCACTGCCAGCTAGTGTGTTTGTAGAGAACTTGGCCTGTAGTTGCTTTCTGCCACACACTTTGCTCACTCTGGATGTCTCATGAAATTCTTGTCAGTATAGAGCAGAGGTTGGTAAGGTTTTTAAGTAATGGACTAATAATAACTATTTTAGACTTTATAGACTGACTATAGGGTCTCTCTTGCAATTACTCATCTCTGCCATAATAGTGTGAAAGCAGTATGTAAGCAAATGAACATGGCTGTGTTCCATGAAAACTTTATTTACAAAAATAAGAAGCAGGCCAGATTTGGAACACAAGCTGTAGTTTGCAAACTCCTTGTATAGGTTAACAAAACCCACTCTTCATGATTTGAGAAAGTATTACAAGATTTTTTTTTTTAAAGTATTGATTGAAGTAAGGGAATAAACATTAAGAATCTTAAAAATGTAAGTTTTACTTAAGTAGTTATATAAACTGATATAATTGAGCTGTGTGTTGTGGTGAGCACCTGGAGTCCCAGCTACTTGGGAGGCTGAGTCAGGAGGCTTGCTTGAGCTCAGGAGTTCGAGTCCAGCCTGCGCAACAAAGTAAGACCACATTTCTTAAAAAAGAACAATGAAAAACCTGATATAATTGATTTTCCTCTTGTGATTTTTTTTTTTAGCTCACCCATCATGGTTTAATATTTGAATCATGGTTTTTCTTCTTTATTATTTGGTTGGTTTTGTTGGGAGAAGCGGTTGGTACTCGTCCAATTTGCACATTTGTGCACATTCTATACACATGTAGTCCTACATGTACACACACACACAAATTATTTAGAAATATGTACATATATATGCATCAGAGAACATAAATTAATGTTATATTTAATTGTGAAGCTTATATATAATTCAGTTTTGCAGACAAATTTATTCAAGAGCAGTTTTGGAGATTAACACTATACAACTTAGAAATACTGAGTTTTAAGATTTTTTTTCTTTGCTAAAAGCCATATTTTTTTTTTTTTTTTTTTTTTTTTTTTTAAAGGGCCTATTGCTCAGGCTGGAGCACGTGGTGCCAGCATAGTTCACTGCAGCCTCCAACTCCTGGGCTCAAGTGATCCTTCCACTTCAGCCTCCCAAGCAGCTGGGACTAGAGGCATGCACCACTGTGCCCATATCAAAAGCCATACTTATACTTCATAATTTGAATTTTTATTTTAAATTAAGATTTTTGGAAGTTACTGTTTTTGAGTCCTGAGTCAATCTGTGTTCTTGGACGGTTTTTTCTATCCATCTGTAAATGGTTTTATTTGCCTTGTTTTTTATAGTGGAGTATCTTTACAAATTTAGAGCTAGAAATAGAGCCAGTATTCTTATAGTCTGCAAAATCATGTTTCCATTGTCTAAGTTATATACAACCCATTTAATATAGTAAATTGTTAGTTATCCTTGTATTCTTCCTACATCATGAAAGTGCCAGGTGGGTGGATCACCTGAGGTCAGGAGTTCGAGACCAGCCTGGCTAAGATGGCATAACTCCATCTCTACTAAAAATACAAAAAATCAACCGGGCATGGTGGCGAGTGCATGTAATCTCAGCTACTTGGGAGGCTGAGACAGGATAACTGCTTGAACCCGGGAGGCGGAGGTTGCAGTGAGCTAAGATCTCACATTGCACTCCAGCCTGGGCAACAAAGCAAGACTCTGTCTCAGAAACAACAAGTGCCAGGTAATTCTTGGAAGGCATGGATCAAGATGTTATTTTGCCCTGTGATCGTGGATAATCCCAGTCTGTGGTCATTGACTGTCCAGGGAATACTGTTTACTTACAGGAAAATATATTATCAGGTAATGAAAGAGGGACATTTAATGACCATATTTGACTCCTGTTTTAAACCAGATGCCTATGTATTATTGTTTAAACTAATGACAACAAAAGGTAGTAAGCATATAAATAAAGGAATATATCTGTGCCATCATATATAACACTTGAGCTTATATGTATTATGAGCATATATGTGTGAGGCCTAGTCAGTGTAATTTTTCTTTAGCTATGAAAATCACGTTTCCCATTTCTATTCAGAATGTGAGCTTCAATAATTAAGATTTTAAAAAATCTTTTGTATTCCTTAGAGATCTCAATTAAAATGTCCAAATAGGGCTGGACATAGTGGTGGCTCACACCTGTAATCCCAGCACTTTGGGAGGCCAAGGCAGGTGGATCACGAGGTCAGGAGTTCAAGACCAGCCTGGCCAACATAGTGAAACCCCGTCTCTAGTAAAAATACAAAAGTTAGCCAGATGTGGTGGCACACGCCTGTAGTCCCAGCTACTAGGGAGGCTGAGGCAGGAGAATCACTTGAATCTGGGAGGCAGAGGTTGTGGTGAGCTGAGATTGTACCACTGCACTCCAACCTAGGTGACAGAGTGAGACTCCGTCTCAAAAAAGAAAAAAAAAACACAAAAGTCCAAATAGTGGAGATCAGGTAAATACTCATTTGGGTTTCAATATGGAAAATAGTTATTTCGTTTTAAATATTTCAACAAGTTTGTGAAAGTTGTGCCTACTACGTTTTAGTCTGAGAGCAAAAAAAGCACTTCAGTATGTTAACATCAGTAAAAACAGTAATATATAACTTTTAAAAACTAGAGCATGGTATAGCTTTATGAATAATCAGATTTGGATCACAAAGTTATGGAGCCATTTACTTCATAACTCCAAGCAGAGAGTAGCAGGGAAAGCTCTATTTTTAATACAATATATGTTGCAAAATGTTTCCAAGTGTGTGGTTAGGTAGGTATATTCTTAGAGAATAAATCACATGAAATATTAAAGCAGGTTATGATTCTGTTTGATCTTTTCAGTCCTGGGTGGTTAAAACTTAAGAAATGATTCATGTCTCTGATAAGGTGAAGGGAATGTTACATTGCTTAAGAGAGCACTGCATGTCCAAAGGAAATGGAAGAGTTGTTTTTCTTCTCTTAAGGAATTTGTCCAAGTTATTACAAATCCTGCATCAAGTAGTCACAAGTATACTAGCCACTGTACCATTTAAGTTGGAGATTACTTGAAAAGCATCGCATTTCTCTTACGTTTGAGTAGTCCGATTTGCTTTGTACTGTTAAATCTTAGATAAATGGTGAAATATGGGTGATTTTTATGAATTGTTTCTTGTTCAGATGAGAGATCTCCAGCTGCTCAGTATGTAGACCTATTGCTGAACCCAGAGCGTTACACTGGCTATAAAGGGACCTCTGCATGGAGAGTGTGGAACAGCATCTATGAAGAGAACTGTTTCAAGTAACTGGAGGGGGTGGGGGAAGAAGGAACAACTGATAGAGGGTGGGGAGAGGCCGGGTGCTGTGGCTCACACCTGTAATCCCAACACTTAGGGAGGCCAAGGCGGGTGGATCACCTGAGGTCAGGAGTTCAAGACCAGCCTGGCCAACATGGTGAAACCCCATCTCTACTAAAAATACAAAAAAATTAGCTGGGCATGATGGCAGGTGCCTGTAATCCCAGCTACTTGGGAGGCTGAGGCAGGAGAATCGCTTGAACCCGGGAGGCGGAGGTTACAGTGAGCAGAGATCACGCCATTGCACTCCAGCCTGGGTGACTAAGTGAAACTCTTGTCTCAAAAAAAAAAAAGAGAGGGTGGGGAGGGGAGTATTTGTTTCTACTGGAACAAAATTATACACTATAAAAGTTAAACCATTTTATGTTCGGGTATTGTGCTTTCTTTTTCAGGCCTCGATCTGTTTATCGTCCTTTAAATCCTCTGGCACCTAGCCGAGGTAGGTTTTTCCTATGTGCATTTTCATGCTTTTCATTGTTTATAAAATGTCTTCATAACTAAACTTTATATTGAAAAGCTTTCATTTTATATTTTGTTTAATTTGAATGATGAACAAAAGTATAAGATTAGTTCATAGTCAAGTCTTGAGATTTCTAGGCATGTTGTTTTACATAATTACTGTCATTTATTGTGTGCCTGCTCTGTGCCAGACCCTGAACTAGGAAGTTTATGTAAAATAATTAAAATATGTGAGGAAGAAATAGATATCAAAGATTTCCTGGGGACTTCTTGAAAAATCTGGATGCTCAGGCCCTACACTATACTAATTAAGTCAGAATCCTTGGAATGAGAACAGCAGGCATTGGTATTTTTTAAACTCTCCAGATGGTTCCAGTATGCAACCAAGTTTGACAGCCAATGTCTCGTAACTGCTTCTTAGACTTCAGCGTGCATACAAATCACCTAGGAGTCTTGGTAACACGCAGGTTCTGATTCTGTAGATCTTGCGTGAGGCCCAACAGTCTAACATGCTCCCAGGTACTGCCTCAGGTGCCGACTCATGTGCCACACTTTGAGTAGGAAAAATGAGAAACGTAGGCTGCCTTTAGCAGTGCTCTATATCTGTACTGTCCAATAAAGTAACCAGTTTCCACATGGGACTGTTGAACACATGAAATTTGGCTAGTGTGAAACTGAATTTTAAATTTTATTTAATCTTAGCTTATTTAGATGTAGAAACTGTATTGCCATTAGACAGAACCTTATTGTTTGGGTAAGTGGTAAGACTACTACAACCTATGCGTCATGTAACATATTTTTGTTGTAGTGTGTGTATACTTTTGAATTTTAAAAATGTGGCTATTAGAAACATTTTAAGTTAACACCTGTGTCTGGCATTATATTTCAACAGAATAGCTTTACTGCCATCAGTGGGGTACATCCTCATTCTGTTCTCAATGAGGAACCAAACCCTGGGAGCAACTCTGTAATTGACCTCCATTCCAATGTTATCTTTAGACAGGGAGTGTTTTAAGAAATTTGATTTCCTGATCTAAATTTGTATCTTTAGACCTTTCTGAGAACCAGATAGACTTGGAAGGGTTGACTGCATAGACTGCTTTTTGCTCACTCTGTCACAATGTGGCAAATACTCGTTTTCCCCAAATTCACATTGAAACTGCCTGGAGAAGGAAGTTGGTCCCGAAAAAGATGTGCCTGGTTTCTTATCCTTTGTCTCTTTTACTACTTTTGCTTCACAACTTTTCTGTTTTCAACTTAAAGGTTTTAATTCCACAACATTTTGTAAAAATGGACGCAATATAATAGTTATATAAAGTGAAAAGGGAAAGCTCTTCTATTCCATAGTACAGAGTTTGAAAGGTGTTCTTCCAGACCTTTCCTACAGCCACTTAATACTTTTAAAGCAGAAAATACAATTTTTCACTTAAGAAAACCGTCAAGTCCTAAGAAACACTTCACTTCCATGTTAGTGATATATTGGAGACATAACATTTTATGCTGGAAAGATGAGAAAAAGGAAACTACTACATAGAAAAAGAGGAAGGGAAGAGGAGACAAGAAGAAAATGAAATATGAAAGAAGACAAGACTAGGTAAAGAGAATGGTTCCTAGCTGTTATAGGAATACTCTATGAAGTAATTAATAGCTCTTGCTGATGCTATTTACATGCTGTCTCCATTGAAATTGGTTGATTAATAGTTCTTTAATCTTCTTAACTCTTTCTTCCACGTTTCTGAGTCATAACCCCTAGGCTTATACAACTATTTTCTAACAGGTTTTGAGCAATAGGAACTTTTGTCCAAAAATGAAATCTCGCTTCAGAACCCACATAATAAAGCTGATAGGCAGAGCTGCCGTGTAGCCCTAGAACCCAGCCTCTGGCCTCTTCCCACCTCTAGGCCTCCCGGAAGCAGCACCTTGCCCAAGGGTTTCACTGATTACAGTTTGGGATGTAGTGTCATTAAGGCCTATCTCTGCTGAGGAGCAGTAATTTAAAAGAGAAAAATATTCCAGGATGGAAACAGGAATGTTCAGAGAGGATTGTGTGCATAATGATTAAAGGAGCAACTTTATATAGTAATTAATTATTGAATATAGTGGTCTTAATGACTATTTTTAATTGCTTTCTGATATTTTATTATTTATTGTATTTTAAAATGTGCAAATCTTTTTTTTTCTTTTCTTTTCTTGAGACAGAGTCACGCTCTGTTACCCACGCTGGAGTGCAGTAGTGTGATCTTGGCTCACTGCAACCTCTGCCTCCTGGGTTCAAGCAGTTCTCTGCCTCAGCCTCCTGAGTAGCTGGGATTACAAGGCGCCTGTCACCACACCTGGCTAATTTTTTGTATTTTTAGTAGAGATGGGGTTTCACCATGTTGGCCAACCTGATCTTGAACTCCTGACCTCGTGGTCCTCCCAAAGTGCTCAGATTACAAGCCTGAGCCACCATGCCCAGGCTTCTTTCTTTCTTTCTTTATTTTAGACAGAGTTTTGCTCTTGTTGCCCAGGCTGGAACACAATGGCATGATCTTGGCTCACTGAAACCTCTACCTCCTGGGTTCAAGTGATTTTCCTGCCTCAGCCTCCCAAGTAGCTGGGATTACAGGTGCCCGCCACCATGCCCGGCTAATTTTTGTATTTTTAGTAGAGACGGGGTTTCACATGTTGGCCAGGCTGGTCTCGAACTTCTGACCTCAGGTAATCCACCCGCCTCGGCCTCCCAAAGTGCTGGGATTATAGGCGTGAGCCACCGCGCCTGGCCAAATGTGCAAATCTTATACTCTTTGGCCTATATTCTGATTAAGAGGACTCGTTTGCAGGATGTCTACTCAGTGACCAAGGTTTATAATATAATTAATAGTTTAACAGTTTTAATCTCAAAAAATAGTATTGGGATCTGAGCTATGTAAGACATTTTCTAAAATTTTTTCTATTATTTTCTCTTTTAGAGGTGAAGATCGATGTGTGAGCAAAACTCGATGTTTGTGTTTGCTTCAAGTGTGGGCACGGAAAATTTGTTTAACCATCAGAATTTGATTTTTACCTTTATTGTAATTCAAAAGAAAGTATTCCTATTTTCTTAAGAAAATAGCTACTAATGAATAGTGACCAAAAAAAAAAAAAGATTATTTTATATATATAAAGTTATCCTATGTTAAAAAAAAAAAGACCATTTTCCCTGAATGCTTAGTTTGTAAATCAATTCACATTACAAGTTCCCCATTTTCTGGTTATTATATAATTTACTTGAATATGTTCTGAGGAAGTGGGGAGAAGGAATTAAGGTAGTTTTACCAGATAATTTGTCTTGTGACCTCTTTATTTTCTTATTGACTTTGAAATTTCTAACCTCAGGTATCAATATAATACTTAATTTGATGACGAGCAGTTTATAAACAATTGATTACTGAATGAATGCTGGTTAAAAGATACCCCCAAAATAGCCAAAATAATTATTTAAACTGAATGTTTACCTGTGTTCAGGGACACTGATGGGCATTGTCCAGGGTAGGAAGATATTTAAAACATAGTGCTTTCCCTCTAGGAGCTGAGGATATATAGGATAGTAGGAAAGATAAGCACTATACATAAACAATGGTAATGAGGTAAAGAAATACTCCATACCTGCTACAAACGATAGATGATATATAGCTGCTTAGAGGAGAAAGAGATCGTACCTCACGGGAGCGATGTGGGAAAGCGTACTGGAGGAGGTAGCATTTGAGGTGAATTTTGAATAATGGGACAGATTTAGATCCATAGAATTGGATAGTACATGTTGGAGGAAACAGCATGAAGCTGGGAGTTGAGAAAGTCAAGCATGTTTGGGGAGACAGTAAAGAGACCCTTTTTAGCGGTAGGTAAGACTATATAGTAGTAGTTTAAATTAGATTGATAGAGGCCATATTTTTTAGTACGCTGGGTACTAGACTTTTCCTTTTGGTACTGAAGTTTTCTGAATCACAAGTGATATAATGATAAGTGATCCTTACTATATGTTGAATGAATTAATTTGCTAGATGTTTTCATTGTTGTGCAAAGTATGAAGACTCTCAGTAAGCAAAGTAATTCCCCACCATCTAATTTATCCCTAGACTCCTTACTCAGCTCATCTGAGTGTTCAGTTTTTCTATAATTTCTATCGTTCTCAATTAAAAAAAAACAAAAAACAGGATAGGTAACTCAGGAAGTGCATTACCAATTTTGATCCTTATTGACTGCTCTCTTTTCTTTCTTTTTCCCCCACTCTGAAGAAGGTTATAGGGCCAGGAATAGTTCTTTTTTTTTTTTTTTTTAAGTTGACAAATAAAATTATGTATTTTATCATGTTTAACATGTTTTGAAATATGTATACATTGTGGAATGGATATATTGAGCTAATTAGCTCACATACTTACCATTTTTTTGGCGAAAACACTTTAAATCACAGCAATTTTCAAGAATACAGTACATTGTGATTAACTACAGCCACCATGTTTTACAATAAATCTCGTGAACTTACTGCTTTTCTTTAACTGAAATTTTGTATCCCTTGACCAGCATCTCCCCAACCCCAGAGATGTTCTTCAGCATTCAGTACACAGATTAGTTAAGCCCTTCTGTATTATATTAGTATTAACTTTCCTGAAGAATTATATCGAAAATTAAGAGATTTTTTTAGCTGCCCCTTAAAACTTACTAGTCTTAGAAAATTGAGGAAATATTCGGCCAGGTGCGGTGGCTCATGCCTGTAATCCCAGCACTTTGGGAGGCTGAGGCGGGTGGATCACAAGGTCAGCAGATGGAGACCATCCTGGCTAACACGGTGAAACCCCGTCTCTACTAAAAATACAAAAAAATTAGCCGAGCCTGGTGGCGGGCACCTGTAATCCCAGCTACTCAGGAGGCTGAGACAGGAGAATGGCGTGAACCCGGGAGGAGGTGGAGGGTTGCAGTGAGCCAAGTCGCACCCTGCGCATTCCAGCCTGGGTGACAGAGTGAGACTCCCGTCTCAAAAAAAAAAAAAAAAAAAAAGAAAAATTAAGAAAATATTCTTAGTTTTATTGGATTAGGAAAATGGAATAATCAATAGTTTGATGTTTGTGTTAATTATAATTCACTGTTTTTTTGGAATATTTAAAAAGCACTATGGTTGTTATGAAAAGCAAATTTGAGATTGTTAAAATGTTTGTTCCGTGTTCAGATATTTACCCTTCAATGAATAAGATTTATAGTACTTTTTTTTTTTTTAAGAGGCAGGATCTCGCTATGTTGCCCAGGTTGGATCCGAACTCCTGGGCGCAAGCAATCCTTCTCCCTCAACCTTCTGAGTTAACTGAAACTACAGGTCCAAGCCACTGTGCCCAGCTCGTAATATTTTGACTGAAATGTTTTCTTAAAAAATTTAATAGTCGGCCGGGCGCGGTGGCTCAAGCCTGTAATCCCAGCACTTTGGGAGGCCGAGACGGGCGGATCACGAGGTCAGGAGATCGAGACCATCCTGGGTAACACGGTGAAACTCCGTCTCTACTAAAAATACAAAAACTAGCCGGGCGAGGTGGCGGGCGCCTGTAGTCCCAGCTACTCGGGAGGCTGAGGCAGGAGAATGGCGTAAACCCGGGAGGCGGAGCTTGCAGTGAGCTGAGATCAGGCCACTGCACTCCAGCCTGGGCGACAGAGCAAGACTCCGTCTCAAAAAAAAAAAAAAAAAAAAAAAAAAAAAAAAAAATTTAATAGTCAAAATATTTGTAAAAACACTCGCTTAAAGTTACTTAAATTATTTGTAGGCTTTATTTCCTAGAACCATATGACTATTTTTTATTTTACCCGAAGCAGTAGACATTTTAGAGAGATTACTTAATCTGTCTTTTTTTTTTTTTTTTTTGAGACAGGGTCTCACTCTGTCATCCAAGCTGGAGGGCAGTGGTATGATCTCGGCTCACTGCAGCCTTAGCCTCCTGGGTCCAAGCAGTTCTCCTGCCTCAGCCTCACTAGTAGCTGGGATTACAGGCCTGCACCACCGTACTCGGCTAATTTTTCATATTTTTAGTAGAGATGGGGTTTCGCCATGTTGGCCAGGCTGGTCTTGAACTCCTGTCCTCAAGTAATCCACCCGCCTCGGCCTCCCAAAGTGCTAGTATTACAGGCATGAGCCACCATGCCCTGCAGACTGCAGAAATATTTTATAAACCTAATTTATTCTACTTTATAAATGACCATATAATATTTTAATTCACGTTTCTTTCTCTCTCAGGAGAATCATTCTACACATGGCTAGAAGGTAAACAGTCTGTTCTAAATTTATTGGATTTTTTGTAAAAAATACTGATTTATTTAGCATATTTTTGTAAGGTCTAGGATTTTATTACCTAGTCAACTAATTTTCACAATGTTTGAAAAAAATGTGTTTTAGGTTAACATTGGGATAAAATTATGTGAAAATTTTGAAGATAGTGGTCAGCTAAAAACCAGGTTTATATAAATACACAGGCCAAATACTGTCATCAGGTTTTCATAACTGTTTCCCCAGTCTTATTTCTGTTCTGTATGTAATGTTCATTCAAGCTACTTCTCTAGTAACGAGTAATGCAAAATATTATAAAAGTGGAGACATTCCTTTTGCAAGAAAGTACTTTTTATATATAAAATTAATGGAAGATAAATATGAATTCAAAAGGTTCAAAACATGTTTGCCATGTTAATATAGTCTAACCTTGTCTAATTAAAAGATAAAGCAATATAGATCCTGATGTATTATATGCTTTTGCATTCTTGTACTTCCAGTGTTGTAAATATCAAATGCTATTAATGGAAAGGTGAAATGTTGTAGGATTTTAATAACTTAGGTTAATAATTGGATATATAATGCTTTTAAAATTTACCAAACTGCCATTAGTTTATGAAATTAAAATTAAAATATATTAGTAACAGATAAGCAAGTTGGATGACATAGGAAAATTGATATTTCATAGCCATAACCTTTTTGGAGTACTACGGAGTAAAACTAATTCTATTTTATGCATGTCATTTGGTCATGTTATCTTATGAATATTACTTCTTTTTTTTTTTTTTTTTTTTTGAGTCAGAGTCTCGCTGTCACCCAGGCTGGAGTGCAGTGGCACCATCTCGGCTCACTGCAAGCTCTGCTTCCCAGGTTCAAGTGATTCTCATGCCTCAGCCTCCCAAATAGCTGGGATTACAGGCACCTGGCACCACACTTGGCTAATTTTTGTATTTTCAGTAGAGTTTTGCCATGTTGGCCAGGCTGGTTTGAACTCCAGGCCTCAAGTGATCTGCCCACCTCAGCCTCCCAAAGTGCTGGGATATCAGGTGTGAGCCACCACACCTGGCCTATTTCTTTGTTTGCAATGAACTATGCGCATACATTGGCCATTATTAAGGTGAACATTATTGATGTGCAAATTCTGTTAGGAATTATATGAGAAAATCGCTTATGTAGAAGATGTTTAGCTTTGTTTAATAAGCTCTGCTCTAAAGATACAAATTGTGGAAAGTAGCATTTAGGCTAGAAGAGGTAGAGACTCTGAGTGTTAGTAATGAGAATGAAATTTAGAAACAATATTGGATTCTATGTATACTATATCAACCATTCGTCCAGTCTTACTGTTGAGAGTACCTGAATATTGATACGTGGTTCCAAAGAGCATTCCCTCATAGGCAACTGACTCAACCTTTTCTGAGATTCAGTTTCCTCATCTGGAGTGTGGAGAGGAGCAATAGCAATCCTACTAACTTACACTGTGAGTGTAGATGATGTCTGTAAAGGTTCCTTTGGAAACTATGAATCCATGTCCAAATGCCAAATGTTACTGTTAGAGTAAATGCAGCACCTTTCTGAGAGTTTAGGTGCTGAAAATGAATTTTAATGAAATTAAATCAAAAAGAGGAAGAAGAGAACCATTTTCTAAATTGTGTAATTGAATTGCTCTATGTTGTTAGAAGTTGGTGGATTCTGCCTTGGTAAGTCAGCTTTTGCAGATGTTACTTCAGAGTGAGATTGAGAAGGCTTTTGCCTGGACCTCAGTAATTAAAGATACCCTGCAGCCTGGCACAGACTGTATATAGGCCAGGAGAAGCTCTCCAGCAATTTCCTGCTAAGTGTGTTGTGTGTCTAGGTGCACTTAGTTGGTGCATTATTTTTTATTAATATGGTTGAAGTTACCTGTTTTTCACAGTTTGTGGAAATACATTTCTATTTCTCTCCCCTCACTTATCCTCTGCCTAATTTCAGTGTAGGGCTTTGTGGGCTTTGCAAATTATAACTGCTTCCCAGTTTTCCAGGTCCTGGTTTGTAAGCATATGGATTTTCATGAGTTTTGCTTTGCTTACTGTCCCTTCTCTAATCTTTATCCATTTTATTGGACATAAGCACCGCTTAGAGAGAGAGGTCGGGAAGAAATCAAAGTGAACTTCATATCTGATATTTTGTTACTTGATAATAGATTTGTGAAAAGTTTTAGTAGAAGAGAAGTTAGTACTTAATGTTGTATTAAATATATTGTTTGTATCCATTGTTATCATAAACATTCAAAATTGCCATATACTTTTAGGGAGGAAGCTACAAAATAAAATTTAATTTATTTTGGTCCCCATCCATGACAATTTCAATATTCTAGCAAGAATTCCCAATTAGGGAATGAGATCTCAGAAGAATTATTTTTTTCCAATTAGAGGCCATGTGCTTCAGAATCATCTGTGATAGGACAGAAACAGAGTGAATTGCTAAAAATTTTTAATAGACACAAAACCACATAAATACCAATTAACACTCTACCTCTCACCAAAAAATTCCCCCAACATAAATGATATATTTTACTTTCCACTGTTAAAGCCCTCCTCTCCTGCATGGGACCATAGTGTTAAAACTTCGTTAGAATGAAGGAGGGAAAGCAAATGCCCTATGACTCCATGACTTCCTTAAAATTTTCTGCATTTTCACTACCTTTAAAAAATTTCTGTAAGAAATATTACTTTTCCCCCCCCAAAGAACTCTTTTTTAATCTCGTCGGTCCCCTCTCCTCCCTCCAATAGATTTACCATCTTAATCATTTTTAAGTTTATTGTTTAGTGGCATTAAATACATTCACAATGTGCATTACTCCTATTATGAGAGAAGATCTTTTAAAATGGGAGCAGGGGTTAGGATAGGATGACCGGCTATCTTGACCTCTTAAGTTCTCAGCAAAAAAGCCCCTGTGGCTTAAGGCTCCATCAAATAACATTCTGTTATATTCGTGTACTCCATTGATATGATTCCACTTAAGTAGTAAATAGTCAACATGTATTTTTTTTTAATTAGTTGAAATTTCTGGATTTCTGTTTTCCAAGTTTCAGGTCCTTACAAGTAGAACATATGGTTAAAAAATTAGACAATTCCAGGGCAGAAGGTTAATAAAACCCTTATTTCTCTGCTAACAAATAACACATATAAGGAAGGGGAAAAAAAAATCCAGCAGTGACTTTATAATTACATTTACTTTAGTAAGTTCTTAGCCTAAACAACAAGAAAACCTGTGCTGTTGCTGTCTGAGTAACATGGGAACTTGCCAACTTTACCCATAGTGTTTTGACTCCCAGTTGCTCAAACTTTTCTGCTTTTTTCAGCAATAAGTTCTCATCATATTCAGTTAACTTCATTCTGAAACCAAAATCTTATTTTGCCTTCTAGTGAAAAAATCTTGATCTAATCAGTTTTATATTATTCCTTGATTTATTGTAATGTTCTTCAATCAAAAATAAGCCTACATACTGAACCTCCTTGAGTCAATATTTCTGATATCTAAATAGGTGTGATTTCTTTTCAATATTTTCTGAATAGGTTTGTGTCTGGAGAAAAGAGTCTTCTATAAGCTCATATCGGGACTTCATGCTAGCATCAATTTACATCTATGCACAAATTATCTTTTGGAAGGTAATCATATTTTTAAGTGGAGATTTTGCCTTCTATTAGTGTAAAAATTATTGGAGGGAATACATATTCTTTAGAGCAGAAAAAAAAAATCCTATTTACTAAAATAATGTAATGTATTTATCTTTCTCTTTAGAAACCTGGGGTAAGCCCAGTTGGGGACCTAATATTAAAGAATTCAAACGCCGCTTTGACCCTGTGGAAACCAAGGGAGAAGGTCCGAGAAGGCTCAAGAATCTTTACTTTTTATACTTGATTGAGCTTCGAGCTTTGTCAAAGGTGGCTCCATATTTTGAGCGCTCAATTGTCGATCTTTACACTGGAAATGCAGAAGAAGATGCTGACACAAAAACTCTTCTACTGAATATCTTTCAAGATACAAAGTAAGAATTGACTATCCGTGATTTGAAATTCTAGTCTCTGTATTCAAATGAGGTAGTACTTAAAGCACACAAAAACTGACTCCTAACAGTTAAGCAAGGGGAGATATAGAACAGAAAAGGAAAGTGATCAACAGAACAACAGAATTTAAAAATATGTCTGAAAATGTTGATGAAAAAAGCATCAATAAGCCTTTTTTTTCCCCAGAAATTTTCACACTTGAGAATAGTGCTTTAAAAATCACTAAATTTTATGTAGTATCAAAATTTAGTGCTACTGTAATGGTCTACCAATTTTGTATTCTTCTAGTCACTTTATTTACTTACTTATTTTTGAGACAGAGGCTTGCTCTATTGCCCTGGCTGGAGTGCAGTGGCGCGATCTTGGCTCACTGCAGCCTCTGCCTCCCAGGTTCAAGCAATTCTTGTGCCTCAACCTCCTGAGTAACTGAGATTACAGGTGTGTGCCATCACACCTAGCTAATTTTTGTTATTTTTAGTAGAGATGGGGTTTCACCATGTTGAACAGGCTGGTCTCAAGCTCCTGGCCTCAAGTGATCCACCCTCCTCTGCCTCCCAAAGTACTGGGATTAGAAGCGTGAGCCATCCTGCCTGGCCTCTAGTTACTATATTTAAATTGAGGTGATATTATATGTGTGTTTGCATTGGGATGGATATGTAAGGAAACATTAGCTTTACCTTCTAGAATATAACCTTTCAAACAAAACACTTGGTCAAGAAAACTCAAGTTTACTGGTTTTTGAAATAAGCATGGAGGAGAAAGATTAAGAAGTGTTTAAAGTAAATTATGTATTACATTTTTAAAGAATATTAAGAGAATATTGCCTATTTTTTACATAGATTTTCAGTTAATTTTTTAGATTATGTCATTTATTTAAAACATTACAGTATTACCAAATTTAACAGCCATCTGTGTTTTGCTTTAGTCTTTCATGAAATAGTTTGTGTGTGAACTGTTTGTCACTTTTCTACATTATCAAACCTTAAATCAGAGTAAATAATGAATTTTAAATATTTGTAAGGATAGAAAATTTTATCAGATTTCTGATACAGAGTATGCGGATTTTTCATGTGTAACTTACTACAATACTATCATTTTATCAGGTCCTTTCCCATGCACTTTGATGAGAAATCCATGTTTGCAGGCGACAAAAAAGGGGCTAAGTCACTAAAGGTAAAAAGTTCTTGACTGGGACATGGGGTTAGGAGCAGCTTGCTGGTTATGTTTTAATGCTGTTCATCTAAATTATTTTCTTTCCCGGTTTTCCAGCTTGTCGGAGTTGGTCTGATTGGATTTTACCACAAATGGTACAAAAAGCCTTTTCCATATTTCTTTCTCAGTTCCTATTGACCAACTGCTTAGTGAATCGTTGGTCATTAGTGTGTCCTATAACACCTTTATAAATGTCTTTTTAAAAGAACTAGTTGCGGGAAAGTTTTCTTTATTTAAAATCAGTATATATTGTTGTTTTGATGCAGCTTTCAAAATACCATGAGCTTTTAGCCACTTTGAGGGCCATAAATAACATATTTTTCTAAAGTTTATTTTATGGAATGTTACAGCTTTTGAAACTATTATGTTGTTGTCCCTTTGGACTAACTTAAAAGGTAAATACCTGTTAACCTGTGATATCAGAAGGAGAATGTTTTTGGAACATTACCAAACTTTATGTTAGGTGTTCTTTATTTTCATTTGCTTAAAGTACATTAAGAAACAAATTGTACCCTTAAAATGTTCATAAAACTATTTGAAATTGGCAAATATTCTTTTTTTTTTTTTTTACTTTTAAATTTATTTTTTGAGACGGGGTCTCGCTATGTTGCCCAGGCTGGTCTCAAACTCCTGGCCTCAAGCTGTCTTCCCACCTCAGCCTCCCAAGTACCTAGGATTACAGGCACGAGCCACCACACCTGGCCGCAAATAATCCTTGAGTACAGCCTCACAGTCTTTTATATGCACTTCTGAAATCCGAGTAGTTTCAAAAACTGAAACATTTTCTCATGTTTAGTACAAGGTAATTTTTTAGCAAAACCTGACCTAAACTGATGTAAGAATATAGCAGATACTCATAGTTTTGTGGAGTTTTTTGTTTTTCAAATTCTGCTTGGTATGAATTTTTTATATTTTGCTACAGAAGCATTAATGGATTTGACTGTAGGGTGTTTCCTCACACTCTGGTGAGATGTTTCACAATATATAGTACATGTACTGTATTTCTAAAATTTAAAAACTTCTGAATTCTAAAACACATTTGACCCCAAGATGTTTTAGATGTGGATGTACTATAGGAACCAATAAATCAATACTGAGTGATTCTCCATTGGTGAGACTTTCTTGGTATTTCTGAAATAAGTAATTTAGTCACAACTATATTTTAGTGTTGGAAGGTTGTTTTATTTTACAGTTGTTTTAGAGGTATATTGCCGTTTTGGTATTTAATATGTTAATTCATTTTATAATGAATTTTAATTTATAATGAATTTTATAATTCATTTTATAATGAATTTTTATAATGCTTCCTGTTTTCTAAGTATCGACACATATGTTCTACTTTTAATCTTCAGAATGATCTTGTGTAGTAGGGCAACTATAATTATGTATGTTTTTGTAGATGAGGAAAGTGAGATAAGCAAAGCCTAAGAGTCTCACAACAAGCTTTTAACTACACAATGCTGGGATTGTGTTTGCTGTTTGTCAAAGATATATGAAGGAGAACCTATGTCCATTTTCTATCTGCTGCAAATAACTTATATTATATGAGAATATGACCAGCACAGGAGTTTTTGTGTTCTATTTATATTGTCTTTCTTTGCCAAGGTATTGATTCCTTTCAACCCTTTGGCAGCTGGTCAGGGCTTGTGGTAGCCAGAGTTTTCAGGCTACTTGCCTCCAGCTTCATGCAATAAAATAGTTCCCTCAATGCAATAAAATGATTTTTATTTTCTACAGTTGCCGTGTGAAACAAATGAGGAAATTTTCTCTTAACCAATCTTATTAGCAGATGAGGTGAGACCAACCTTAAAGGCATATTGCACACAAATGCTTACAGGCAGGAGAATTTCCCTAGTGTAGGAAACTTTTTTGAGACAGAATTTCACTCTTGTTGCCCAGGCTAGAGTGCAGTGGTGCGATCTCGGCTCACTGCAACCTCCGCCTCCCGGGTTCAAGCTATCCTCCTGCCTCAGCCTCCCAAGTAGCTGGGATTACAGGCATGTGCCACCACGCCTGGCTAATTTTGTATTTTTAGTAGACATGAGGTTTCACTGTGTTGTTTAGGCTGGTCTCGAACTTATGACCTCAAGTGATCCACCCACCTTGGCCTCCCATAGTACTGGGATTACAGGTGTGAGCCACCGTGCCTGGCTAGTGTAGCAAACTATTACAGCAAAATAGAGGGATCCAGCAAGCATCTCCATAAAAACTGCATTGGCAAACGTAGAGGACTGTGGGACCATGTGTGTCACACAGGCCTGTTATCATTCATATTGATTGAGCAACCATGACAAACATACATAGTATGGTACTAAGGAGTGATACAAAAATTGATTATTGTTCTAGGACTAGCTTTCTGACATAGGCTTGCACAAAGCAAAGAATCAAAAATAAGTGAAACATACACTAGACATATTTATTGTTGGTTGTATGTAGATAACAAATGGGAGCAGCAATTAAGTTCCTTAAAAGTAAAGACCATGTATTATTTACTTTTGTGTCTCTCATAGGGCATATTTTGGTGCTTTGCATAAAGTAGCTCCTAAGTGAAAAGTTTATTGAATTAATATACAGAATGAATTTTATAATTTCCATTGATGTCAGTATTTTATGTGCCGTGTTATATAAGTTCTAATATTTTTCTTTACTGTTGCAAAACACAACTCAGGTTGGGTATGGTGGCTCACACCATAATCTTAGCACTTTGGGAGGTCGAGGTGGGTGGATCATTTGAGGTCAGGAGTTCAAGACCAGTCTGGCCAACGTGGCGAAACCCCGTCTGTACTAAAAATACAGAAATTAGCTGGACATGGTGGCATGTGCCTGTAATCTGAGCTACTTGGGAGGCTGAGGCAGGAGAATCCTTTGAACCTGGGAGGTGGAGTTTGCAGTGAGCCAAGATTGCGCCACTGCACTCTGGCCTGGGCGACAAAGCAAAACTCCTTCTCAAACGAAAAACACAACTGATTTATTAATAAGCATCAAAACTTATCATTTAGCCAAATGCAGTTCAATTTTAAAAGTCTAATTAGACTGAAAATATTTTCTGCTTGCTAGGAGGAATTCCGATTACATTTCAAGAATATCTCCCGTATAATGGACTGTGTTGGATGTGACAAATGCAGATTATGGGGAAAATTACAGGTACATGTACTGTCTTCTCTTTTGAAGCCATTGCTAACCTTTATTTTTTTCCACTGAGTGCAAGCTTTTTATTAAAATGTCCTCATTGTTCATTGAATTAGAATTTAGAAATAGATAGATCCAAAGTGTTTTTTCTGTTGATGAAATTTATTAAGGTATACGTGTTACATGTATGTGAAAGGATGTTTCTCATATTATTCTTTAGTGATCTTAGTTTTATTGTGTCTATGTATCTATTGGTATGATACCAGATTCATTTGTGAAGTTGGTGGTCATTACGAACCGAGTATATTTGTATTTTACATATGTATATAGAAAGGTAAAAGGTAATTATATAAAAAGATTGAAATATCAAGTCTTGGTCATTGAATTTGTTGAAATGAGCAAAAGAAGGTCCCTTAGTCAAAATAGGAAAGCTCCGCGTGACAGGTCTATTACTCTGTGTAAGCCAATGTCAAAAGGATTGGTGAATATTTTATCTCTTTCTTACAAAGATGATAATTCATAGAAAATTAAGAGACAGAATTATTACAATGGAGGGAGGCTACACTGAAATCAAATATGTCTTTTTCTGTAGTGCTAATAATTGGGAAATTATTAAGTGTAGGTATCATTAATCTCTGAGTTTTGAATTGCTAAAAGCTGTAAAAAATCCTTTATGGTTACAAATTGAACATTGTAATCCTAATATGATATTTTCAAGGTTAAAAAAGGCATTTTAATAATTTGGAGTAGTATGATATGTATTCAATAAGTGTTAGACTATTCAGGTTTCCTTAACAGCTCAGATATGTTTATCATATGCATAACCTGTGAGAAAGTAGAAACTGTAGTAACATTTTTGTGAAAAGCTCAGTTCATATGAATTTTCTGTCATAACAGTGGCTGTATATTCCTTTAAGCCTTTATACTAGTTATTATTATATAAAGTTAATTACGAGTTTGTTGGTATTTTCTTTAGACTCAGGGTTTAGGAACTGCCCTGAAGATATTATTCTCTGAAAAAGAAATCCAAAAGCTTCCAGAGAATAGTCCATCTAAAGGCTTCCAACTCACCCGACAGGAAATAGTTGCTCTTTTAAATGCTTTTGGAAGGTAAGAACTATTATGTGTTGAAGATTTTTGATTTCCCACTGGGTTTCAACAAACTGCAAAGATAATCTTCTCTGCTAAAAGTAGGGTTTGTTTTGTTGACAAAAAAAAATTTTGTATTGTATCTGTACTAACTTCGAGAGGCCTTAATGCTGACAAGCCAGTTTCTCTGCAGGTCATAGGAAAAACTGAGTTTCCAATTGCCAGTGTTTTTCAGTTTGCCGCCTTAATTTTGTGAGGAAGATATTCTTCTAATAATCTTTTTACTTAGCTATAACTTGTTCAACTACAATAGCAGGAGTAAGAAATGTGCGATTGAGAAGATGATGAAAGAAAATTAAAAGCTTCATCTGCTCCTTATTTTTCTTAAATTTTCATTACTATTTTGTTCTTTTCTCACCTCTTTCCTGCAGTATGCTTTTTATTTCTGAAGCTCAGAGGTCATTTTTCTTTCACTCATTTCTACATGATTTACTTCTGTATTCAGACATATAATTTGCTTGCTTGTTTATATCACCAGTGGTTTAAAAAATAATTTGAATTTGCCCCCAGAGATGCATGTAATGCCAACTGAGGAATACAGAACAGAAGGAAAAGAATCACAGAAAATAATACTGTGCTTCCTTGGGGAAAAAGAGAAAAAAGTCAACTTGAGGAAGAATTAAAAAAAAACAATAGGGGACTAAGTAATACACAGATTATTTCTTGTTTTCTTAACATGTGTTTTAAGTTAAAAGAAACAGTTAAATTAAAACAGATTTATTATATGTCCCCTCGCTTTTTTTTTTTTTTTTTTTTTTTAAAGAAATGAGGGTCTTGCCCTGTCATCCAGGCTGGAATGCAGTGGCTCACTGCAGCGTCCAAATCCTGGGGTCAGGCATTCCTTCCACCTGTGCGTCCCGAGTGGCTGGGACTACAGACACATGCTATTTTGCCTGACTAATTAAAAAAAAAAATTGTAGAGATGGGGTCTCACTTTGTTGTTCAGTCTGGTCTCAAACACCTGGCTGCAAGTGATTCTCCTGTCTTGGCCTCCCAAAGTGCTGGGATTACAGGCATGAGCCACTGTGCCTGGCCATTTCCCATCTCAATAGCAAGGATTTCACCTGTTGCTTCCCTGTATTTAAAGATGACTATGTAGGTTGAGATTTCAGACACAGGATAGATATAGACTATCCATGAACTGGCATTTCATAAAAAATTCAGTCCACTTATGAGGCCTGTAGAAAGATAACACAGGAGATACTGAATGAAATTTAAATAAATTGAAATGAAAATTATTGTAAATAATTTAAGCATCTCTTAAGTCCAAGTTGAGAAAGATGAAAGCAATTGAGAATTTCAAAACAATTGAAAATTTCCTTCGGTCTCTTAAAAAATACTCACAAATGCAGCCTTTCTTGTTTTAGTTCTATATCTAAAGCTTATTACCTTTTATTGTTCCCCAGAGTAATGGACTCAGAATCAGGGGTCCTACAGTTCTGGAATCCTGGCCTGCTCTTTAGTAGTGTATGAACTCAGGCAAATCACTGCTTTCCTAGTTTGTTTCCTGATAGTGAGATCATATATGTGGTGGGCTTAGAATATTGCCTGTCCTCCTAAGTGATTAAGGAATAACTTTTCTTCTATTAAATAGTTAAAGATTTTTCTTCTATCACTCCTGAATTGTACATAGGGATAATTGAGCTTTTAGAATTACTTTTTTATATTTCCCATCCCTGAGTTTTACTTTTTGGCCTGGTCTGAGAAGCACTTCATTTGATCAGTCAGTAATCATTTATTGAATACTATAAGCATCAGTGGGTATGGGGCACAGGAGAGAGACTCAACAGGAGACAAAATAAGAGTCTCTACCCTTAGGGAGCTAATAACATAAGACAAATTAGTGTGTTTGGGCAACACTGAGTAAAGAGCAATCATTTGAAGAGAACTGTGCAAAATAAATTTATTATACCAATTGTAAATGATTTGAGATTCTTTATTAAGAATTATTCATATCACTGTTGCCATTATTAATCTAGTGTCTGCAGATAGTATGAAGTAACAGGCTTCCTTTGCCCCTTCTAAACCAATCTTAATGAGAATACTCATTTAAACATGGAAGCTTCAGTGCTTGGTGTTTTTTATTTTAGATTTTGCTTTCAAATGATAGCTTATGTAACAATATCAATAATTTGAAATATGTATGCATCACGTTAGCTTTACTAATATGCTTTTTCTTTCTTCTACAGGCTTTCTACAAGTATAAGAGACTTGCAGAATTTTAAAATCTTATTACAACACAGTAGGTAATAAAGGCTTTTATGTGTCTAACTAGAGACATAAAGTGACTGTGGAAAGCCTTTTAATTATGAGCATTCAGCAGAAAGAGACTAATCTGACTTCAAGAATTCTGAACTCAAATAGAAAATTTAAATGCTCACTTGAATATTTATGATTCTTAATAGATTATCAACTAGAGATATTTATAAATGAAGTATATACTTTTAAAATATGTAAGTTATACTAATTCTGTGTTTAATTTCATGTGTTTTCATGTGCTGAAAATTCTATTTTTTTTTAGAATTGGTTTTGTTTTTATTCTATTATCCTTTATTTCCAGTTGTCAAACTTTAGATGGCTATGTCTGCATTCTAATAACACTGTTCACAGTCTGATATGGAAAAGGAGAACTAGGGAACAGATGTTGCTTAGGGCTGGTGTCAGTGATAAAAAATTATCAATGCTTTTAATGCATTTTACTCTTGTCTCACTCTGTGTGTGTCACTTTCTATAATATAAAGAAATATTATAATATTTCTAGAATCTGGAACTGTAACCATGATGAATGGCCCTTGCAATACATAGTTACAGAAACTCCTTAAGATTCCCCAGGACTTCAATTTCACTGGTTTTATTTGCAGTTTTAGTTGCTGTTATTGTTGCTGTTTCCAGTCTAAAGGACCTGCTTTGATAAAGGTGAACAAGACCTCTCCCCTATGCTACCCAGCCAGATTTCATGTGTGTAATGGGCTGGCCCAAGAGTGTGCTTTTACTTAGAACTCCTTTTGATTTTGCTTTTCTTTGCCCCTAGAAATTTTAGGGACAAAGACATTTTGGATATTGTTACTTTTAGAAAGAAAACATTGCAGAAATATTTAACACAGATTACTTCTTGATAAAATTTAAATGGGATTATATGAATTTATAATGCCAACTGAAAATATTATATACACAAAAGTTGCTATTTTCACTTAAAGTAAGCATTTTTAAAGGATTTATTTTATAATACAGTCTATGCAATCCTCGAACTCAGTGAGCTTTTCCCTGACAGAATATATAAAAAGGTAGATTAGGTCAACCCTCCTTTAAGCTTCCTCTCCCCTCACCTTTTCTTTTCACTGTATATAAACGGTACTTTCTGTGATTCGTAGCAACAGAGGACTCTTAAGTCCTAAACTGTCATTTTCTAAATCTGGGGTTTAAAATCTTTAAACAGTATTTAAAATCTTGATTTTTTTTTTAAATGTCAGCAGATACAATTTGGAAAGTTGCATCTGTGTAAAAGTAATGCAGGTACAAGATCTAGAGTTTTTCCTTAGACTCTTTAGTCTTTTCTGAATTAAAGAATAAGTGCTCTTAAATCCATATTTTATCCTGCCAAAGTCTGAAATGTGTTCATTGATGATTTGGTGACATCTAAAACATTGTATTTAGTTGGCTTGGCTCACCCCTCTTAAAAACACTTAGCCATCTCTCAGTGGGATGTGGCGGGGGTATTAAGGTCTCAGAGTTATTTATTTTCTCACCTAATTTCAAACCTTTGTAAACTTGAGGTTGTGTTATTGATGGTGGTGATATTTTTTGTTAAGTTGTTTAAAAGGCTGACTTGACTGGAGCCTCCTCTACTTTTTCTTGAGGGATGCAAGTATTGTATGGTGGAGGCGGGGGGGCCTTAAGGCAAACTGTCTAAAAGTGACTCTCGTGATTATCATGTTATGTTGAGTTAAATTAGTAAGAATTATTTCTTAGTTATTCATCATGAGTTTTAAGATGTGAAAATTGCACTTTATTACTTATATAATATAAAGAACTGTTTGGATAAGTGGTTATTCACCTTCCCTCAGTTAAGGCTATTTTTTTTTTTTTTTTTTTTTTTTTTTTGAGACAGAGTCTTGCCTCTGCCGCCCAGGCTGGTAGTTGCTCTAGTGCCGGAATCTCTGCCTTCACTGCAAGGCTGCTGGTCTCCGGTCACGCCTATTTCTCCTGCCTCAGCCTCCCGAGTTGAGCTGGTACTACAAGCGTCGGCCTGCCAACACTGTACGGCTAGAGTTTTTTTTGGTATTTTTAGTTAGGGAGATCAGGGTTTTCACCGTGTTTTAGCCAGGTATGTTCGATCTCCTGACCTCACGATCAGCCCGTCTCGGTCCTTTCAAGTGCTGGGTGTTACAGGCTAGCCACTGCGCCGGCCTAGGCCTATGTATTTAAACGTTTACTAGAGAAAATCCTTGCTCATGTCTCCATTGTATTATTTTTTCTCTGTACTGTGATTTGTTTCAAGCTTAGGAAAACTAGTATATTAGAGTATGTTCTAGGAAATTAAAAGATCTAGTTAGAGTAGAAAGTTCTTTTTAAGGTTCTTAACTAATTTTTTCACAACTAAGAAAATAAATGAAGTATTCTTAGGCTGAAATTCATTTTGATTAACTTTATCATAAATTAGATTGTAGGGGCAGCCTACATTTTGTGTATGTGTTTTATTTCTTAAATGATTGTGTGAGCCTGGTGACATTTTATGGTTCTTGTGATATAAACTGTTTTTCCAATTCACATCTTTTGTTGTGAAGTGATAATATACTAGAGTACTGTCTGCATTGTAAAAATGCTTTGCTGGTGCTCTTGGCATTTTGTCTTTATCTCATCACCTAATTTAAAAACTCAGCACTTGATAATATAACTGACAGAAATGATTGTACCTGCTGATGAAGTAATGAAAATGAAGAAAAGGAAAATATTCCTTCCTTCAATGGCATAAGTTTATTTTTTACTTAAGTGGCATCTATGTAAGTTAGACAAACTATGTATTAAAATTGGTAAACTTTGAATGTTTCTCCTGTTTTGGTTCTTAGATTATGAGGAGGATCAGACAGAATAGTAATAGACTCCACAAGTCAAAATGTTTTCACATTTTTAACATTGTGAATTATTCGATATTTTTATTCTCTGTATGTATATGAAACTGTGTGCCATATTTTTCAACTTTGCCTATGTGCCACAATTAAGAAAGGACACCTATTTTGATCTTCATCAGCATTGCCTTCAGCTGAAAATTTGGGAACAGTTCACAGTAAACCTCTCAGTAGTTTGCAAACTGAGGTACCTGCAGAAACCATAGCTACTCACCAAAATACGCAGATTAGGTACATGGTATCATGGAAATTATTTGGTAAAAAAACAAAAAACACACACAAATCTCGTGTACTGTATTTTAAGTAATATCTACAGGTGAAGCTTTGATTTTCGAACAGAATTCCAAATAATTTGCTGTTGTACCCACCATAATCTAGAAAATGTGAATTAAAGTACATGTTTCTGCAATCTTTTCTGTCTTGTTTTGCCCCCTATTTTAAGTGTTTCCTTTTGTGGCATGAGGATTTGATTGTAACCTGCGGAGAAGGGAGAAGATGTATTTATCAGAAGTTGTTTCTTATAATGGCAAGCATTGGCTGGCACTCTGTGAAGGGCTTTTACATGCATAGTTTGGGTTTAAATAAATACACTGTTAGATCTTCACAACAGCACTAGTAGGTAGGTACAATTGCTTCTCTGTTTTATAAGTGAGAAGACTGAGGATAAAAAAGGCTAAGTAACCTGTCCATAGTCACAAATTCTAGGTTGTGTAGCAAGAATTTGAGACGAGAAAGACTGATTCTAGAAACTTTGTGATGTTTTATAAGTTGGCCTTTTACCATTCAGCTACGAAGTGGGAACTATTAAAAGCATTGTTTGATTTGTATTGCATCATAAAGCTTATAAAATGCTTATTTTATTTAATTTTTTTGAATAGGTAATACATTCACGTGGTTAAAAGAAACAAACCATAGAAAAAGTTACTCCGTGAATGTCTTCCTTCTGTCCTTGGCCCAGCTTCCTACACTGCACACACATCTCCCACCATTAATCACCTGTGTTCTTGGTTTCTTAGGTTTCCATCCACACTGTTTTAGACATGTACAAACATAAACAAATGGAAAGTCTTATGTTTTCTCTCATTTTACTCAAAAATTGACATCATATATGTAATATTTCATTTTTTTCACCTAGTATGTCTTGGCAGTCTTCACATATGACTAGATAGTTTTCTCATTTTTTAAGTAGATGCTTGGTAGTCTATTATGTGAATGTGCCAGTGCTGAATTAACCAGTCCTCTATTAATGGGCAGTGCAGTTGTTTCCAGACCTTGTACATACGTCATTTCACATTTATATAAATATTGTGCCTGCAGAATACATTCCCAAAGATAAGAATTTTGGGGGCAAAGACTGTGCATTTATAATTTTGAAAGATACTGGCATATTGTCTTTCATAGGGTTAGTCATCAATTCACATACCATCAAAATGTATGGTAGCACTTGCTAACCTGCAGCTTTACCAATGGATGTGTTATTAAAATGTTGGATTCTGGCCATTCTGATAGGTGAAAATATATATCAATGTGTACATTCTTTTATTTTCCTTTTTTTTTTCCTTAAAAAAGAGACAGGGTCCCACCTTATCACCCAGGCTGGAGTGCAGTGGTATGATCATAGTTCACCGTAGCCTCAAACTCATGGGCTGAAGTGATCCTCCAGCCTTAACCTCCTGAATAGCCTGGATGATAGGTGCACAGCACACACCTGACTGCTCAGTATGTACATTTTTATGATGCCTAAGGTTGATCACCTTTTAATATGTTTAGGAGCCATTTGTATTTCCTTTTGTGTTCCCATATTATTTTGTTCCTATCCATTTTTCTACTATGTCGTTCATATGTTGTTTATTTGTTAGGGATATGAACCCTTTGACAGTAATGAGTTGCAAATATTTTATTTCCAATTTGTCATCTGTCTTTTGCTTATAATGGTTTTGTCATGAGTTTTAAAAAATTTTTATGTAGTCTGAATTACCAATTTTTTAGTGGTTCCTGGATTTTGAGTCATAATTAGAATGTTTTTCTCAATCCAGAGCAATAGAATAATTCACCTAAATTCTACATCTAAATTTTGAACCTTTGAAGTACATTCTGGCATAAGATGTAAATTATGGATCTAACCTAATTTTTTCCATAGATGATTAACCCAGTTGTTCCAATATTATTTATTGAACTGTTTGTTTTTTCCTGATGAATTTGAGAGGCTACATGGATCTTATCGTAGAATCCTCATATGTATTTAGCTCTGCATCTGCATTCTGTTTCTATTTCACTGGTCTATTTAGTCATGCACTAGTACCACATTGTTTTAATTACCCAGGCTTTAGTTTTAATCTAGTGCACTGGTTCTCCCTCATTCTTCCCCACCACCTGTTTTTTTTTTTTTTAATACAGTTTTTCTAATTGTTCTTGTTTATTTTTCCATATGAGCTTTAAAAAATTCTTAACATATAGAGCATACTAAAACTGTCCAACTCAAGTTCTCTCCCAAGGGTTGCACTTTTAACCACTTATTTTGTCACTGTTCTTGTGATACTTTACCTGATAAAGATATACTTTTTATTACTTTTTAATTATTACAGTGTTCTATTTGGCAGTGCCCAAACAGATGACGGCAGATAGAGACAGGAGGCAATGCCTGTGTGGACAGAATGTCATCTCAGTGCTTCTATTTTAAGATAGTCTCTAGGAATGATTTAAGGACTGTTCTCATGTAAAATCCCTATTTCATTTTTTATTCCATTACATATTATTTGCCCAAAAGTTGGGTATCTGTCAAAGATTCATAAGACAAGAGGGAGGAATCCTTAAAAGAGCACTAAACTTGTAAAATCAATATGTGGATAAAAGTGCAAGTGCAAGAAGTTACTGTGGAAAAAAACAAAAAAAAAATCTACCAAAAACCAGGATTTGACTATTCATTCACTGTTATAGGAGCTGGGACTATAGCAGTGAACAAAACAGACAAACATTCCTACCATCATATAACTTAGACATTATAACCTAACTAGATTATAGTGAGAATGCACCAAAAGAAAAAAATACATCAACCAAAAGGGAATGGCCAACTAGACACCTATCTAGTGCAGAAGGTGTCCTCAATGTGAATGAATCTGAGTGTTGTCTCGACAGTGCTGTCAGATCGTCATAGATTGATGCTATTAATTAAAGTCATTCTGCTAACACTGGTCAGAGCGGAGTTAACATTCCAAGCAACACTCTGGTATCATTTAACCTCCGCTGTGGCTTCCCTTCATAGAATATACCTCCAAATGCGTGAATGTTCTGTTCCCTTTGATGAGCTTTAAACCTGCAAACCTAGAGCCCAGACTCTTGGCTAGTGAATTCACCAAGGAGACAGCACTCAAAGGATACTAAGTTACACATATTTAATGGCCCTGGTAAAGCACTATTTGTTTAGGATAAATGCATGTTTTATATACTTCGGTTAATCCCTTCAAGGAGCACTGTAACTTGGGCCTGCCAAGAGACTGGAGGGACTGTTATAGGTTAGTGAGATAGATGGGGAAAAAGGTCATAGTAACAGGAATCAATAGAAAAAGGGGGCAATTTTGGGAATCTTATAGGCATCTGATCTCCAGTTAAGTTCGGGGGCAGAAAAATCTGTTCTGGACATAGAAAGTGTAATATTTTGAACGGTAGGGCATCCAAGGTCCAAAAGGGCAGACCAGGTTTGGAGCTAGGGAATTAGTATTAGCAAGATATTAATCAGTTTGAGAAAACAGAAGACAGGGCCCAGCCATAGCTCAAGGACTAGAGGTAGAGAATCCAGACTTGGAGGAACCAGGTAGATGTCATTAGGAGTTGTTGAGTCACTGGATTTAGATCTTATGACCCTGACCCTGAACCCATAATTAATGACCTGGGCAGCCAATCTCAGAACTCCACACGGAATGAATGTAGTATCAGTGCCCTGGCCCATAGGAACCGGGCAACAGGTACAGGGACTCTGACACAGATCTAGGTATGGGCACAGGGACATCCTCAGAAGACTTCAACTTATTTTGACCCTTGGTGCAAGAGTTCTTCATGTATCCTTGCTAAGGGCCTAGAGTAACATTAATATGTGGGTGTTCCTGAGTATAGACTAGGAGCCAAAGAAACGTGACAAGTGCCCAGCCCAGCGTCTCACATATAATAGGTACTCTAAGAGATTGAATCCCACTCTCTTACCCTCCCTGTTCCTTGTTCAGTGTTTCCTCACTTTAATCAGTTTATTCATTGAATCTTTTTGATGAGAAGAATTCCACAATTTTAGCCTGATCCTTTTCAGCAGCTCCTCCATCTGGACCCATGTCTGTATATCATGATATACAGTTAGAAATGTCCTTTAATACAATTCTCACATAAGATGAAAACTGGGAATGCATATTAGATGTGTCTCTGATCAGATCTATGCTGGTCTATTCTTCATCATGCAACAATCTAAAGTGAAAGAATGGTATTTTTTAGATAAAGTTTGTCTAGTTGGAAATCTCGATAAAAGTTTCAAATATTTAGACCCATTTAGTTCTGAGTTTACCTTTACTGTTAAAAGCAAGTAATATCCACGATATAATGAGATACATAAAAGTGAGAACCTTTTTCTAACAGCGCTTTTCAAGTTCTAGGGTTTACTGCTATGTACTCCTTTCTTCTTGATAAGGTTTAATTAAGTGTTCAACCAAGTGTTGGCCCAGCACTGAGGTCAACAAAGAGCGGTTGACTTGGATTTTGGTGAAAGAGGAAATTTGAGGGGGCATTAGTGAGTGTGCCTGATCTAAGCAGCTAAATTTAACCAGCAAAGTTTTTAATTTGCCTGATACATTCAAGAGAGAATTGGCATAAATGCGATTGATGTGTATATTGTAACAGTCAAACCTTCTTACAGTCACAACTCTGTGTAACATACTCTAGATATTTTAATCAGCAGCTCAACTAAGTTCATTGTCAAAAGGATAAAGAGCCAATGAAAAATATCTATACAGTATTCTTAAACAATTAACTGCAGAGGTAGACACCTATTCCAATAGTTAGAGAAACTATTTCCAATAGTTACCCAGAAACGTTCCCATGAAACTTTGCGGTGTTGCATCAGACTTAGCTAAATTATGGTACAAAATTTTCGGTGATTCCCTCTTCCCCATACACTTTAACTTTCAAATTAGCAGGGCTTTAATTTCATCGTGCTGCTTTAAAGCAAATGAACACTGGGTATTCTGCAACCAGTAATCACCATTCCTTTTCCTCTTAGCATTCAATATTCCACGTAAGTAGTTTTTTTGTTTTTTGAGACGGAGTCTTGCTCTGTCACCCAGGCTGGAGTGCAGTGGCATGATCGCCACTCACTGCAAGCTCCGCCTCCCGGGTTCATGCCACTCTCCTGCCTCAGCCTCCTAAGTAGCTGGGACTACAGGCGCCCGCCACCTCGCCCGGGTATATTTTGTATTTTTAGTATAGATGGGGTTTCAGTGTGTTAGCCAGGATGGTCTCGATCTCCTGACCCCTGACCTCATGATCCTCCTTGGCCTTCCAAAGTGTTGGGATTACAGGCGTGAGCCACTGCGCCCAGCCATAAGTAGTAGTTTTGTTAGTGTATCTAGCAGAACAAGTAAATTAGAAAGCCAAAGGGAATTTTAATTTTTCTTACTTACTAAGAGGGAAGTAGAGTTTGATGTAACCAATCATAGTTTTTTTTTGTATTCTGTGTTTATAACACTTCTAGAAATTTTAGCATTACATTTTAAAAGGGGAATGAGAAAATAGGCACTTAGAACATTTTATACTATGCAACAAAAATAATAGTTCAAATAAATCCCAGTAGCTTCATCATAAAAGTAGATTGACTTTTATCAGTTAATGCTGAGTATTCCAATTTTTCTGCCAGCAACAACAGAACTATGTTTACTTATTATAGGATGAGTATGGTATTAGTGATACTTATCACTGTTTTTAAAAATATATCTTCCCTTAGCTGACCTAATACTGAAGGACTGACTGCAGGACTTTCTGAAGATGTGACTTAAAGGAGTTTAAAACATGCTGAGTCTGCCTTTAAATTCTCCCAAGTATTAGTAATACAGTGTGACCACAATAACCTGGTAAGGCTATTTGGAATAATAGCTTATAATGTGTTAAGGCAACTTGAAAAACAGTGTAGGGTTCACACTTCAGTGTAGAATTTTCTCTGACAACTATTTTAAATGCTGTAACCCCAGTTTTTTCATGTACTGAAAGACAAGAATGTTATGTAGGATTACGCAGAGTAAAGGTGTTCTATACAAATGAAAAGCCCAATGATGATCGATTTGAAACTTGAGATCCCAATTTTAAATACTACCAAAACAATAGTAGACTTCATCTCTGTGAAATCAGTGCCCAGGGATCAGTTATTCCTGAAGATCAAAATGAGAAGAGTCATCTGAAATGGGTTGCATCATGTAGTAGGATTTGTTAGTGTGAGTTCCTTTTCACTGGACCTTCCCTCTGTCCCCAGATGAACATTCCTAGGCATAGCAGAAAGGTACCTTGTTTCTGGTAACAGTACTTCCTCTGGAACCTTCTCTTTGTTTTATAGAAAAGCAGAGCACTTAGCCTCCCAACAGGTAGCTTTATGGCTCCAGGATATATACAGTGGAGTTTTTAGGATGGCACTTCTGGTGTGGGCGGCAGTATTTCATAACGTGTTTTTTACTTAAAGATGACTTACAAGGACTTGTCTGGAACATACCCTTTACATGGCTGACAGGCATCATGCTACAGCATATTGCAGTGCTATGCTATTTTTAAATGTGCAGCTTCCAATAGGCTCTTTACAGAGCTATTTGGAAGTAAGGGCATTATTTTAAATATAGTTGGAGATTACAGAAAAAACTATTAGGATTCCACATAGTCTTAGCTTAAGGGCTTGGGATATTTGTTATTAATGCCCTTTATGGAACCTCTTATTTTCTCCTTGAATGTAATCAACATTCAGTGAGTTGGGAAAGGGGTATACTCTTGATGTAGCCCTGAGGTAATGCATACTAGATTTCATTAGGCTGAAAGAAAAACTATGCAGAATCTGTGAATATAGCAGAGGAGGTTTAATAGGATAAGTCAGCTACATTTTTAATGTTATCAACTTGTTATCATTAATGTGTATACATTAGCGCCCTACTGAAAGGAAGTACCAATCTTTCTTTGGGCAAACCTTAAGAGATTCTCTGAGGGACCTACTGCCTGAACCTTAAAAAAAAATCTCTGAAGACCTTACAGTCTGCTGCTACACTATTTCATTTTCACTATCAACACTGGAGTTGCAATTGGCTTTCTAAGTTGTCAATTGTATTTTAGGAGTCTACCAATGCGGCACTCAGAATCGGAGTGACCATCAGTGACCTGAAGAGGTAAGATTTGAGGAATACTTTAGTCCAAAAGCTTTAAAAAACTATTAGACCATATATTCTATATTTTTAAAGTGAATTATGCATAAAAGTCTGTGCAAACTACAACATAATTGCAGTAACATTCTCAAGAAAAAAAAAAAAACCTAGTATGCTTTAGCATTATTAAGTTAGATAAAATACATCTTTATAAAAGTACAGATTTTCTTTAAAAAGTTTAAATTATACCCACTGAAATAGCAAAGGCTCCCTCTTTAGTACTAAAATAAGGGTTTATCAATCTACATTATTGCTTAGTCCTCTGGAGCCATTTGGAAACCTGTAACAAATAAAAATCAAGTTCTATTTCTTAAGGAAAAGTGCCCTAAAAATTCAGCGGTCACTACACTTTTCTGAAGCTCTTCATCTGAGAAATCGTCCATAAAACTGTTAACTGATGCTACCCAACGCTTGGTTTGTCAGGATCCAAAGTTGAGTCTTGCAACATTCCTGCTTGTGCCAGGAAGCTGTTAGTTTGTTGTCCCCAATCATAGTAATCTGGAGCAAAACTTAAAAAGAAAAAAATATTTCAGTGACTTGAAACATTACAGTATGTACAACATGTCTAGTTTAGGTAGACAGAGCTGAGATTTTACACAAACTGTAGATAACTCTAAAGTTCTTTAAAATGGCTCTTAAAGTCCATTTTCCTACAAAACAATGCTACGCACAGGACCAAATGCCCACCCACAACTCTACTGAACTCTTTAGAGCACAGAAGTATATAGCATTACTAGAGAACCCAGCCAGTTATGTATAGGAAATGTTTTTAGCAACAAACTGTATCTGAATCCTAACGAGGAGTACAGATCACAACCTGTGATGTCTTTGGACAAGTAACTTCTGTGCCTCAATTTCCTCCACTTAGAATGGGAGTACTATTAGTAACTACATCGTGGGGCTATTGTGGGGACTGAGTTAATACCTGTAAAGTGTTTAGAACAGTATCTAATATATAGTTAATTCTCAATACATGTAAGTCGTTTTCATTATAATTATGTTCCTCTATGTAGTAGAAAGGGGATCTTCACCGATACAGGTAGTGAGGACTCCCTCAGCTCTAAGTCATTTCTGGCAGGTGAGAGGGTAGGACAGCTCCAGGAGAATAGGGGTTTAAAGGGGCAAAAAACCTAACAGGAAATGCAGTGGGGTAACTGGAAAAGAACAGTTTTAGGGAAGAGGTGGAGCTCAAAATCTGAGTGATCCAAAGGACAGCTTTTGACTTCAAGAAGTCCTTCTTGTTTGTTGGCTTGCTTGCAGCTTACATTCTTTATATCTGCTGGCTCAGCGGATTGGGCAGCTTTCTTCTTTTTTCTCAGCCACCATCTTTTATCCTATCTGACCAGGATTTCTCTGCTCCCTGATCACTGAGAAAGCATGTATTCTCCCAGCTTTTCTTCAGTACTTCTGTCCCTAAAACAAGGGCTCTTTTCAGAGCTCTCAAAGTTTTCTAAAGACTTTCACTGTTACGAACAAGGAGTAAAAAGGCAAGCGTATCTTTTTTTTTTTTTTTTGAGATGGAGTCTCACTCTGTGGCCCGGGCTGGAGTGCAGTGGCCGGATCTCGGCTCACTGCAAGCTCCACCTCCTGGGTTCACGCCATTCTCCTGCCTCAGCCTCCCGAGTAGCTGGGACTACAGGCGCCCGCCACCTCGCCCGGCTGGTTTTTTGTATTTTTTAGTAGAGACGGGGTTTCACGGTGTTACCCAGGATGGTCTCGATCTCCTGACCTCGTGATCCGCCCGTCTCGGCCTCCCAAAGTGCTAGGATTACAGGCTTGAGCCACCGCGCCCGGCCTAAGCGTATCTTTTTTATCATTTCATTCCAGAGGGAAAAAGTTGTAAAGTTGTTAATGCTAAGTCTTTAATCTCAAAAAGATTACATAAGATAAGCTTTCACTTCTAAGAAGCTCCCCTTTCCCAAGAACAGGATGGGGGTCCTGGGAGGACAAGCAGAGAGAAGACAGGCTCGGCAAGCACTATTGCAGCCCTTTTGGCTCCTCTCACCCCTGCCGGCCTTGCTGGCCTCACTGTCTCACAGCCACAGGCTGAAAGGGAAACAGATAGTCGTCGGGTAGTGGAGAATGGCTGAGCACAGCAGGCTGAGGAAAAGGGAAGGGAGGGAATCCCAATAGCTACTACCCTTCCTGTTTGCAGACCATGCCCATGCTGAGGTAGGCAAAACTTGGAATCCTGGGGTGGGTCTCTGCGATGGTTGCAATTTCAGGTGCTTCTCTCTTTTTATTTGCCTTCCTAATTCACTGAAAATTAGGCAATGGCAGCAGACTGGTATGCTTCACGTATTATCTTACACCCTCTATGTATGCTGCTTTGAACTGTTAGTATTTAACTGCCCTCTCCAAATTTCCTGGGTCAGATCTGCATGTGGATTCAAGCAAGGAGACTCTTCCTATTAAAACTCATATGAAAGTATAACATAAGCGACAGGGTACTTATATACAAACTGTTTACATAGTATAGTGATTCAGAAAACAGATTTGAACAAGACTGCCTGAGTTAGAATTCTAGCCTAACCACTTGCTAGCTGTGTGACCTTGGACAAGTCACCTACCCTCTGGATACCTCAGTTTCATCTGTATTATGAGGCTAATAATAGTACTGACCTCTCAGAACTGTTAAGACTAAATGAGTTGATATTTGTGAATCTCTTAGAACAGTGTCTGATACAGAGTAGATGCTATAGAAGTACTTATTAAATAAGTATTCATGAAAATTAAGACTAAAGTAAATATCCTTCATGTAACTGAAATTTTAAATTAAGAACTGACATCGTTCAAATTTGAAAACTTGGTCCTTTATAATGTATAACTTATTCTAATAAATAAATACTACTGCATTTACTCTTTAGCTTTAGAACATGTGATTAAAGATACCATGTTCCATTGAGTGATTCCATAGATAAGTGCTATATTTCCCTCTTGGAGATTCAGAGCACACATTAGCATATTATGGGCTCTCTTGGCATTTTCTAAAAAGTTTATTTTCTGGCCAGGCGCAGTGGCTCACGCCTGTAATCCCAGAACTTTGGGAGGTCAAGGTGGGCAGATCACTTGAGGCCAAGAGTGCAATCCAGCTTGGCCAACATGGTGAAACTCCATCTCTACTAAAAATACAAAAATTAGCTGGGCGTGGTGGTGCACACCTGTAATCCCAACTACTCAAGAGTCTGAGGCACGAGAATTACTTGAACCTGGGAGGGGGAGGTTGCAGTGAGCCGAGATCGCGCCACTCTGCACTCCAGCCTGAGCAACACAGCAAGACCCTGTCTCCAAAAAATAAAAAAGGTGATTTTCTTTTTAAATCATCATTTCCTTTTGCACAGCATAGCTATTAAGACAATAGTGCTTCATGGAATATTGTTTAGGAAACACTACTGTATACAATAATGCTGTGGGGCTTAAAAAAAATCTGATGTCCTTTCTCATTCTTGAATGTTTCCCATAAGCAAAATGATCTACTGATAATCCAGTCTTATACCACCTAAGGCTGCACAGTTTTAATGTAGGAATTTCTTTTAGCTTGAATCTGTTTCACTGGTGTAACCCTTCCCTCCTAATGAGGCTTGTCTAACATGAAGTAGGGTCTTACCCTCCCTGAGGGGCAATGTTCCAGGCAAGGTCATCATCACTGTCATATCTTCGAGGGTTGTCAAAGAAATAAGATCTGGGACTGAATCCATGGCTGGGGACCATTCCAGGATTGGTCTAGAAAGACAGGTAATCATTCAGCATACTTACAGACACTGTGCCTTGCACTAGACAAAAATAAGATCTCTTCCTTGTAGGAGACTAAAGATGTTCTATTCATTTGAATGTAGGCTATATCTGTTCAGCTGGAATATTCATTTCAGTCACTCTTACGTTTGAGAGGGATTAGCCTTGTCTTTTATCAGTATGGGCAAAATCTTCTATCAGAGTCTTGCTTGCAACGTTGAGTCATCATCGTTTTAATCCCTTATTGAAAAGCTAGATGATGAGTAACTATATGCCAATAAACTGTAAAATCTAGAAGAAATGGGCAAATTCCAAGACACATACAGCCTACCAAGACTAAACCAGAAAGAACTCTAAAACCTGAACAGACCAATTTAACAAGTCTTTTATTCTACCTGACTAGAATTTCTCTGCTCCCTGATCCATTGAGAAAGCAATGTTTTCTCCCAGCTTTTCTTCAGTTCTTCTGTCCCTAAAACAGAGCTCTCTTAAGGTTTCTAAAGACTTTCACTGTTAGTAACAAGGAGTAGCAAAAAGGCAAGAGATCAAAGCCGTAAGAAGTCTCCCAGTAAAGAAAAGCGTGGGACCCGATGGCTTCACTGCAGAATTCTACCAAACATTTAAAGAAGAACTAGTATCAGTCCTACTCAAACTATTCCAAAAAAATAGAGGAAGAGGGAATACTTCTACACTCATGGAGGAGGCCAGTATTACCCTGATACTAAAACCAAAGACACATTTAAAAAAGAAAAGAAAACTATAGGCCAATATCTCTGATAAATATTGATGCAAAAATCCTCAACAAAATACTAGTAAACTAAATTCAACAATACATTAGGAAGATTATTCATCATGACCAAGTGGGATTTATCCATGTGATGCAAGGATGGCTCAACATACACAAATCAGTGTGATACATCATGTTAACAGAATGAAAGATAAAAACCATATGATCATTTCAATTGATGCGAAAATAGCACTCGATAAAATTCAATGTTGTTTCATGATAAAAACCCTCAAACCAGGGATAGAAGAAACATACCTCAACATAATAAAAGCCATATATGACAGACCCATAGCTAGTATCATAATGAATAGGGGAAAACTGAAAGCCTTTCCTCTAAGATCTGGAACACAGAGTCACCACTGTTACCCAACATAGTACTGGAAGTCCTAGCTAGAGCAATCAGACAAAAGAAAGAGCATTCAAATTGGAATATAAAAAGTCAAATTATCCTTGTTTGCAGATGATATATTTGGAAAACCTAATGACTCCACAAAAAAGTGTGAGAACTAATAAATGCAGTAAAGTTGCACGAAAAATTAGTAGCATTTCTATATGCCAACAGTGAAACCATATGCCAACAGTGAACAATCTGAAAAATTAACAAGTAGTCCCACTTATAGCCACAAATATAAATACCTAGGAATTAACCAAAGAAGTGAAAGATCTCTATAATGAAAACTATAAAACATTGAAAGAAACTGAAGAGGACACCAAAAAAATGGAAAAATATTTTCTGTTCATGGATTGGAAGAATCAATATTGTTAAAATGGCCATACTACCCAAAGAAATCTACAGATTCAATGCAATCCCTATCAAAATACCAATTATATTCTTCATAGAAATAGAAAAAACAATCCTAAAATTTATACAGAACCACAAAAGACCCAGAACAGCCAAAGCTATTTTAAGCAGAAAGAACAAAACTGGAGGAATCAACATGACCTGACTTCAAATTATACTGCAGAGTTATAGTAACTAAAACAGCATGGTACTGGTATAGAAACAGATATATAGGGCCAGGCATGGGGGCTCACGCCTGCAATCCCAACCTTTTGGGAGGCTGAGGTGGGCAGGTCACGAGGTCAGGAGATCGAGACCATCCTGGCTAATACGGTGAAACCCCATCTCTACTAAAAATACAAAAAATTATCCAGGCAAGGTGGTGGGTGCCTGTAGTCCCAGCTACTCAGGAGGCTGAGGCAGGAGAATGGTGTGAACCCAGGAGGCAGAGCTTGCAGTGAGCCGAGATTGCGCCATTGCACTCCAGCCTGGTTGACAGAGCAAGACTCTGTCTCAAAAAAAAAAAAAAGAAAGAAAGAAAAACAGACACATAGACCAATGGAACAGAATAGAGAACCCAGAAACAAATCCACACACCTACAGTGAACTCATTTTCAACAAACTGCCAAGAACATACTCTGGGGAAAAGACAGTGTCTTCAATAAATGGTGCTGGGAAAACTAGATATCCATATGCAGAAGAATGAAACTAGACCCCTATCTCTCACCAGATAAAAAAATCAAATAAAATGGATTAAAGACTTAAAATTACGACCTCAAACTATGAAACTACTACAAGAAAACATTGGGGAAGATCGCCAAGACATGGGTCTGGGCAAAAATTTCTTTAGAGTATCCCTATGGGCACTGCCATCGTGGTAGAGGTTTGGGGCTAAAGAGCAGAGAATTTGTTTCTTGAAGAAGTGGAAGTGCAACAGGCAGGGAATGGATCCCAGATTTGCATCTGGATCTAGATTCTGTTCATCTATTTACACATAAATACTTTGAGGGGAAGATGGTGGATAGGAGACAGGGCTTACATGCAGCTCCCACTTGGACAGACAGAACAGCGTGTGGAGAGTCACACCATGGACTTTTGCTCCAGGAACCACCACAGGAGCATACCAGGAAAAGTGAAAGAATTCACAGACACTTGGAAAGAAGCAGCAGGTCACTGCAAATTCTGAGAGACAGGTGAAAAACTCTGGTGCTGTCTTGAAAGCGCCACCTCCTGGCTGGAGGCCAGCCAACTCAGGACATTACAACTCATGACAGATCCCCTGCTCCAAGGAAGGAAAAAACAACAGCTAATTCTACTGCCTCCAGCATCTTGGCTAAACAGTGGTCCTGAGTCTGTCCATGGTGGCAACTTCATTGCTAGCATAAAGCATTTAAGAAAGCCAGCACACTAAATGTACTTACAACCAGGACTCTCACAGAGTCTACTTCAATCCCCTGCCACCTCCAGCAGAGCAGGTGCTGGTATCTACAGCTGGGAGACCTGAAGATGAATTGCATCACAGGACTCTTTGCAGACATTCCTCAGCACCAGTCCAAAGCCTGGTAGCCCTGCTGGGTGACTAGACCAAGAAGAGCAATCACAATCACTGCAGTCTAGCTCACAGGAAGCCCCATCACTAGGAGAAGGGGAAGCACCCCACATCAAGGGACCACCCTGTGGGACAAAAGAATCTGACCAGCAGCTTTGAGTTCTAGATTTTTCCAGTGAAACAGTCTACCCAAATGAGAAGGAATCAGAAAAGCAGTTCTGGTAATATGACAAAACAAGGTTCTATAACACCCCCCAAGGCCCACTCTAGCTCTCCAGCAATGGATCCAAACCAAGAAGAAATATCTGAATTGCCAGATAAATAATTCAGAGGGTTGATTATTAACCTACTCAAGGAGATACCAGAGAAAGGTAAAAACCAATGTAAATCAATTTTTTAATACAGATATGGAAGAAAATGTCTCCAGAGAAATAGATATAATAAAAACAAACACAACTTGTGGAAATCAAAGACACACTTGGAGGATACAAAATTCACTGCAAAGTTTCAACAACAGAATCATGTAGAAAAGAAAGGACTTCAGAACTTGAAGACAAGGCTTTTGAATTTACCCAATCAACAAAGACAAAGAATTTACAAAATGAACGGAGCCTCCCAAGAAATTTGTGATTATGTTACATGGCCAAACGTAAGAATAATTGGTGTTCCTGAGGATGAAGAGAACTCTAAAAGTTCGGGAAACATATTTGAGGGAATAATCAAGGAAAACTTCCCTGGCCTCACTAGAGATCTAGACATCCAAATATAAGAAGCTCAAAGAACACCTGGGAAAATAATTTCAAAAAGATAATCAGGCACAGTCATCAGGTTATCTAAAGGCAAAGGAAAGAATCTTAAGAGCTGTTTAACAGCAGATTTCTCAGCAGAAACCCCACAAGCCAGAAGGGATTGGGGTCCTATCTTTAGCCTCTTCAAACAAAATAGTTGTCAGCCAAAAATTTTGTATCCAGCAAAACTAAGCTTCGTAAATGAAGGAAAAGATACAAAGTCTTTAGACCACAAAATGCTCAGAATTTACCACTACCAAGCCAGCACTACAAGAAATGCTAAAAGTAGTTCTAATATTTGAAACAAAACCTCAAAATACACCAAAATAGAACCTCCTTAAGCATAAGTCTCACCAGGCCTATAAAACAATGAAAAAGAAAAAAAGTATCAGGCAACAAGTGGCATGATGAATAAAACAGTCTCACATCTCAATACTAATGTTGAGTGTAAATGGCCTAAATGCTCCACTTAAAAGATACAAAATGGGAGAATAGATAAAAATCCACCAATCATGTATCTGCTGTCTTCAAGAGACTCAACTAATGCATAAGGACTCACATAAACTTAAGGTAAAGGGGTGGAAAAAGATTCCATGCAAATGAAAACAAAAAGCAGGAGTAGCTATTCTTTTATCAGACAAAATAGACTTTAAAGCATCAACAGTTAAGACAAAGAGAGACATTATATATCAATAAAAGGATCAGTCCAACAGGAAAATATCACAATCCTAAATATATATGCACCGAATATGGGAGTCCCCAAATTTATAAAAATTATTAGACATTAAGAAACGAGATAGATTGCAACACAATAGTGGGGTACTTCAGTACTCCACTGACAGCACTAGACAAGCCATCAAGACAGAAAGTCAACAAAGAAACAATGGACTTAAATTATACCCTAGAACAAATGGACTTAACAGATACTTACAGAACATTCGAATTACCCAACAACTGCAGAATATACATTCTTTTCATTGGCACAGAGAACACTGTCCAAGATAGACCATATGATAGGCCATGAAATGAATCTAAATAAATTTAAGAAAATTGAGATTATATCAAATACTCTCTCAGACCACAGTGGAATAAAATTGGAGATTAACTCCAAAAGGAACCCTCAAAACTATATAAATGCATGGAAATTAAATAATCTGCTCCTGAATGATCTTGGGGTCAACAATGAAATCAAGATGGAAATTAAATTCTTAGAACTGAATGATAATAATGACACAACTTACCAAAACCTCTGAGGCAGAGCAAAAGTGGGGCTGAGAGGAAAGTTCACAGCATTAAATGCCTACATCAAAAAAGTCTGGAAGAGCACAAATAGAAAATCTAAGGTCACACCTCAAGGAATTAGAGAAACAAGAACAAACAAACCCAAACCCAGCAGAAGAAAAGAAATAAGAAAGATCAGAGTAGAACTAAATGACACTGAAACAAAATGGCAATACAAAAGATAAATGAAACAAGAAAGCTGATTCTTTGAAAAGATAAACAAATCGATAGACCACCAGTGAGATCAACCAAGAGAGAAGATCCAAGTAAGCTCAATTAGAAACAAAATGGGAGATACTACAACCAATACCACAGACATACAAAAGATCATTCAAGGTTACTATGAACACCTTTACACAAACCAGAAAATCAAAATATACAACCCTCCTAGATAAATCAGGAAGAAACAAACTGAACAGACCAGCAACAACTAGCAAGATCAAAACAGCAATAAAAACATTTCCAACAACAAAAAAAGTCCAAGACCAGGTGGATTCACAGCTAATCTCTATCAGATATTCAAAGAAGAATTGGTACCAATCTTACTGAAACTGTTCCAAAAGACAGTGAAAGAGGGAATCCTCCCTTAATCATTCTATGAAACCACTATCATCCTAATAACAAAACCAGAAAAGGACATAACAAAACTACAGACCAATATCCCTGATGAACATAGATGTAAAAATCCTCAACAAAATGCTAATAGCTAACTGAATCCAACAGCATATCAGAAAGATAATCCACCATGATCATACCAGGGATGCAGGGATGGTTTAACTTACGTTTGAGTCAATAAATGGGCTATATCACATAAACAGAATTAAAAACAAAAATCAGATGATAACCTTAATGGATGCAGAAAAAGCATTTGAAAAAATCCAGCATCTCTTTAGGACTAAAGCCCTCAGCAAAACTGGCATAGAAGGGACATACATCAAGGTAATAAAAGCCATCTATGACAAACCCACAGCCAACATTATTCTGAATCAGGAAAAGTTGAAAGCATTTCACCTGAGAAATGGAACAAGACAAGGATGCCCTCTTTCACCACTTCTATTCAACATAGTACTGGAAGTCCTTAGCCAGAGCAATCAGACAACAGAAAGAGAGGGCATCCAAACCAGTAAAAAGTAAGTCAAACTGTCACTGTTCACCAATGATATGATCGTATACCTAGAAAACCCTAAAGACGTATCCTAAAAGCTCCTAAAACAGATCACCAACAATGACCAAGGTGAGAATCAAATAAGGAACTCAACCCCTTTCACAACAGCTGCAACAACAAAATACTTAGGAATATACCTAACCAAGGAGGTGAAAGCTCTCTACAAGGAAAACTACAAAACACTGCTAAAATAAATCATAGATGACACAAACAAATGGAAACACATCCTCCATGCTCATAGATGGGTAGAATCAATATTGTGAAAGGGACCATACTGCCAAAAGCAATCTACAAATTCAATGCAATTCCCATCAAGATACCATCATCAGGCTGGACGCAGTGGCTCACACCTGTAATCCCAACACTTTGGGAGGCCAGGCAGTTAGATCACTTGAGGTCAGTAGTTCAAGACCAGCCTGGACAACATGGCAAAACCCCGTCTCTACTAAAAAAATATAAAAGTTAGCCAGGTGTGGTAGTGCATACCTGTAATCACAGCTACTTTGGAGGCTGAGGCACAAGAATTACTTGAACCTGGGAGGCAGAGATTGCAGTGAGCCAATATCACACCACTGCTCTCCAGCCTGGGTGACAGAGCAAGACTCTGTCTCAAAAAAACAAAAAGGTCATCATTCTTCACAGAAATAGAAAAAAATTCTAAAATTCATATGGAACCAAAAAAGACCCTGCATAGCCAAGGCAAGACTAAGCAAAAAGAACAAATCCAGAGGTATCACATTAGCCAGCTTCCAACTATACTACAAGGCAATAGTTACCAAAACAGCATGGTACTGGTATAAGAATAGGAAGGCAGGGCCAGGCTCAGTGGCTCATGCCTGTAATCCCAGCACTTTGGGAGGCTGAGGTGGGTGGATCACTTGGGGTCAGGAGTTTAAGATCAGCCTGGTCAACATAGTGAAACCTCATCTCTACTAAAAATACAAAAATTAGCTGGGCATGGTGGCAGGTGCCTGTAATCCCAGCTACTCAGGAGGCTGAGGCAGGAGAATCACTTGAACCTGGGAGGTGGAGGTTGCAATGAGCCGGGATTACGCCACGGCACTCCAGCCTAGGTGACAGAGTGAGGCAGGTAGACCGATGGAAATGAATAGAGAATCCAGAAATAAAGCCAAATATTTACAGATAACAAAGTGGGGAAAGGATACCCTGTTCAACAAACGGTGCTGGGATAATTAATTGGCAAGCCACATGTAGAACAATGAAGCTGGATCCTCATCTCTCACTGTATATAAAAATCAACTCAAGATGGATCAAAGACTTAAATCTAAAGCCTGAAACCATAAAATTCTAGAAGATAGCATCAGAAAACTCTTCTAGACGTTGTCTTAGGCAAAGAGATCATGACCAAGAATCCAAAAGCAAATACAACAAAAACAAAGAAAAATACATGGGACCTAATTAAACAAAAAGTCTTCTGTAATGCAAAGGAAATAATCAGCACAGTAAACAGACAAGTCATAGAGTAGGAGAAAATATTCTCAGACTATGCATCCAACAAAGGACTAATATCCAAAATCTTCAAGGAACTCAAACATATCAGCAAGAAAAAAAACAAAACAAAAACTAATCCCATCCAAAAGTGGGCTAAGGACATGAAGAGACAATTCTCAAAAGAAGATATCCAAATGGCCAAGAAACACGAAAAAATCCTCAACATCACTAATTATCAGGGGGATGCAAACCAAAACCACAATGAGATGCCCCCTTACTCCTGCAAGAATGACCATAATTCAAAAATAAAAAAAATAACATGTTGGCATGGATGTAGTAAAAAAGAACACTTTTATACTGCTGGTGGGAATGTAAACTGGAAAACAGTATGGAGATTCCTTAAAGAACTACAAGTGGAACTACCATTTGATCCAGCAATCCCACTTACTGGGTATCTACCCAGAGGTAAAGGAGTCATTATATGAAAAAGACACTTGCGCAGGCATGTTTATAGCCGCACAATCCACAATTCCAAATATACAAAAATATGGAACCAGCCTAAATGCCCATCAACCAACTAGTGGATAAAGAAAAATGGTGGCCGGACGCGGTGGCTCAAGCCTGTAATCCCAGCACTTTGGGAGGCCGAGACGGGCGGATCACGAGGTCAGGAGATCGAGACCATCCTGGCTAACACGGTGAAACCCCGTCTCTACTAAAACTACAAAAAAAAAAACTAGCCGGGCGACGTGGCGGCGCCTGTAGTCCCAGCTACTCGGGAGGCTGAGACAGGAGAATGGCCTGAACCCGGGAGGCGGAGCTCGCAGTGAGCTGAGATCCGGCCACAGCACTTCAGCCTGGGTGACAGAGCGAGACTCCGTCTCAAAAAAAAAAAGAAAAAAAGAAAAATGGTGTGTGTGCGTATATATACACACACACACACACCATGGAATACAACTCAGCCATAAAAAGGAATGAAATAGCATCCACAGCAACCTGGATGGAGTTGAAGACCATTATTCTAAGTGAAATAACTCTCAGGAATGGAAAACCAAACATCATATGTTCTCACTTATAAGCAGGAGCTGAGCTATGAAAACACAAAGGGATAAGAGCGATATAATGGACTTGGGGACCTGGGGGAAAGGTGGAAGGGGGCGAGGGATTAAAGACGACGCATTGGGTACAGTGTACAATGCTAAGGTGCTGGGTGCACCAAAATCTCAGTAGTCACCACTAAACAACTTTTCCATGTGACTAAACACCACCTATTCCCCAAAAACCTTTGAAATTAAGATTAAAATGTAAAAAAAAGATAATTCTTGGCCATGCATAGTGGCTCACGCCTGTAATCCCAGCACTTTGGGAGGGTGAGGCAGGTGGATGACTTGAGGTCAGGAGTTCGAGACCAGCCTGGCCAACACGGTGAAACCCCATCTCTACTAAAAATACAAAAATTCTCTGGGTGTGGTAGCTCATGCCTATAGTCCCAGCTACTCGGGAGGCTGACACAGGAGAATCACTTGAACCCAGAAAGCAAAGATTGCAGTGAGCCAAGATCACGCTACTGTACTCTAGCCTGGGCAACAAAGCAAAGCTCCATCTCAAAAATAAATAAAAATAAAAATAAATGAATTCATGAGCAATACCCTACAAGCACAGGCAACCAAAGCAAAATGGAAAAATAGGATCGTATCAAGTTAAAAGCTTTTGCACAGTAAAAGAAACAACAAAGTCGAGACAACCTACAGAATGGGAGAAAATATTTGCAAACTATCCATCTAACAAGGGATTAATAACCAGAATATATAGGAAAAGGTGTAGTAATCAAAATAAAAAATGGGCAAAAGATTTGAACAGACATTTCTCAAAAGATGGCATACAAATGGCAAGAAACAGGCTTATGAAAAACTATCACTGAACATCAGAGAAATGCAAATCAAAACTACAGTGAGATATTACCACACCGCAGTTAAAATGGCTTATATCTAAAAGGCAGTAACAAATGCTGGCAAGGATGTGGAGAAAAGGGAACCCTTGAACACTGTTGGCAGGAATGTATATTAGTACAACCACTATGGAGAACAGTTTGGCAGTTCCTCAAAAAAACTAAACATTGAGCTACCACATGATCCAGCAATCCCACTGCTGGTGTCTACCCAAAAGAAGGGAAATCAGTATATTGAAGAGATATCTGTGCTCCCATGTTTGCTGCAGCACTGTTCACAATAGCTAAGCTTTGGAAGCACCCTAAGTGTCCATCAACAGATGACTGGATAAAGAAAATGTGGAATATATACAGAATGGAGTACTATTCAGCCATAAAAAAGAATGAAATCCAGTAATTTGGGACAACATGGATAAACTGGAGATGATTATGTTAAGTGAAATAAGCCAGACACAGAAAGACAAACATCACATGTTCTCACTTATTCGTGGGATGTAAAGTCAAACAATTAAACTCATGGACACAGAGAGGAGAAGGATGGTTGCCAGAGGCTGGGAAGGGTAGTGGCATGGGGTAGAGAGGATGGTTAATGGGTTAAAAAAAAAAATTTGAATGAATGAATAGGACTTACTGTTTGATAGCACTAACAACAGGGTGACTATAGTCGATAATAACTGTACATTTTAAAATAGTATGATTGGATTATTTGTAACACAAAGGATAAATGCTTGGGATGGAGACACCAGTCTCCATGATGTGATTATTTCACATTGCATGCCTGTATCAAAACATCTCATGTACTCCATAAATGTACACACACACCTATTATCTACCCACAAAAATTTTTTTAAAAGCCAGGTGATACCCAAATTAGCCAATAAAGTAGATAGTTCAATTTGGATATAAATCATGAAGGCATTCATGACAATAGTGAAATCATTTGGGGGGGATTTCTCATCCCATTTCCATTTCCTGCCTCTATAATCATTTCATCCTGTTTCTGCCCCCAAACTGAGTTTACTTCTCAAAAAATTTCCATTGACTGGTCTCAGGTACACCCTAGAGGTCGCTGCCAGTTTTCAAGATCACAGCTGCCCTAGGATGACTGTTGGGGTTTGAAAAGCCTTTTCTGCTGGCAGCTTCTAAAAAGTAAAGTTGTCTTTGTCAGGAAAGATTTTAAATAAACAAGATCAGAACTAGATTATATGGCACACCAAATCAGGCATATGTTTTGACATCCTTGTACTTATCATCAGTGATCTATTTAAAAGTTAATAGAACATGAACAGAGGTGGCCACAGGATGGCTATCTAAATGTGAATTCCTGCTTTGCTAAGATTAATGTAGCCAAACAAGGAGCAAAGTGGAACTAACACAAGGTGGATTGCCTTAAAATTTACTATTTCTAATAGTTTAAGAATACCTATGAGCCACGTGCAAAAGAATGAAGTTGGATCCTTATCTCACACCATATACAAAAAATAAAATGGACTAAAGACCAAATGTAAGAACAAAAACTACAAAACTCTTAGAAGAAAATATAGGGGTAAGTTTTCAGGGGCAAATACAGATGCTTCTCAAATTGTGATGAGGTTACATTCTGATAAACTCATTGTAAGTTGAAAACAAATAAAAAATACACACCATAGAGTATTGGTTTTTGACCCCTATGATCGCATGGCTGACTGAGAGGTGTGCCTCGCTGCCCTATACATCTTGAGAGATTATCATAACCCATATTGTTAGCCCAGGAAAATATTTAAATATTCAAAATTTCAATTATAGTTTCTACTGAGTATGTCCTGCTTTCACACCATCTGTAAAGTTGAAAAATTGTAAGTTGAACTGTTGTAAATCTGGGACCATCGGTATAGGATGTGGCAAAGGGTTCTTGGGTATGACACCAGAACACGAGCAACAAAAGATAAATACAGTGGACAAAATTAAAAGCTTTTGTGCTTCAAAGAATACCAATCAAGAAAGTGAAAAGAGGCCGGGGCGCGGTGGCTCAAGCCTGTAATCCCAGCACTTAGGGAGGCCGAGACGGGTGGATCACAAGGTCAGGAGATTGAGACCATCCTGGCTAACACGGTGAAACCCCGTCTCTACTAAAAAATACAAAAAAAAAAACTAGCCGGGCGAGGTGGTGGGCGCCTGTAGTCCCAGCTACTCGGGAGGCTGAGGCAGGAGAATGGCGTAAACCTGGGAGGCGGAGCTTGCAGTGAGCTGAGATCCTGCCACTGCACTCCAGCCTGGGCGACAGAGCGAGACTCCGTCTCAAAAAAAAAAAAAAAGAAAAAAGAAAGTGAAAAGACAGCTACAGAATGAGAGAAAATATGTGCAAATCATATACCTGACAAGGGACTTAGAGTATATTTAAAACATATAAAGAACTCTTACAGCTCAATAATAAAAAGACAACCCAGTTTAAAAATGGACAAAGGATGTGAACAGACATTTCTCCAAAGAAGATAAACAAATGACCACTAAGCACACAAAAAGATCCTCGACTAACTTAGTCAACAGAGAAATACACATCAGAAGCCAAAAGGAGATATCATTTAATACCCATTAGGATATCTAGAATCAAAAGGTCAGATAACAAGTGCTAGGAGCGTGGAGGAATCAGAACCTTCATACACTGCTGGTGAGAATGTAAAATGGTGCTGCCTTTGTGGAAAATGGTCTGACACTTTTTCAGAAAGTGACACTCAGAAATACCAAATGACCCAGCAATTCCACTCCTAAGAATATACCCAAGAGAAATGAAAACGTATGTTCACACAGAAACTTGTACACAAATGTTTACAACAGCCTTATTCATCATAGCCAAACGGTGGAAATGACCCAAATGTCCACTCATATCCACAAGTGGTTTCCTTCAATGTGTCCTTTTGTCATTTCAAGCTTCTTGATGTGGGTTGTCAAGAAGCTTGAAATTCTAGTCCAGGCGCAGTGACTCACACCTGTAATCCCAGCACTTTGGGAGGCCAAGGCAGGTGGATCGCCTGAGTTCAGGAGTTCAAGACCAGCCTGGCCAACATAATGAAACTCCATCTCTACTAAAAAATACAAAAATTAGCCAGGCATGGTGGTGGGTGCCTGTAATCCCAGCTATCTGGGAGTCTGAGGCAGGAGAATCACTTGAACCTGGGAGGCAGAGGTTGCAGTGAGCCGAGATCACCCCACTCTACTCCAGCCTGGGTGACAGAGCCAGACTCTGTATCCAAAAAAGAAAAAAGAATAACTTGAAATGAAATGATAAAAAGAAGGAGAACTTAAAATTCCTTAAAACCAGTGATGTCATACAGGAATAAAAACGTATCACATATTAGATGGCCGAATAGAAACAGCTCCAGTCTGCAGCTCCCAGCAAGATCGATGCAGAAGGTGGGTGATTTCTGCATCTCCAACTGAGGTATCTGGTTCTTCTCACTGGGACTGGTTGGACGGTGGGTGCAGCTCACAAACGGTGAGCCAAAGCAGGGTAGGGTGTTGTCTCAACCAGGAAGCGCAAGAGGTCGGGGTATTTTCCCCCCTACCCAAGGGAAGCCGTGAGGGACTGCGCCTAAGGAACCGTGCACACTCCAGCCCAGATACTGTGCTTTTCCCATGGTCTTCACAACCCGCAGACCAGGAGATGCCCTCCGGTGCCTACCCCACCAGGGCCCTGGGTTTCAAGCACAAAACTGGGCAGCCGTTTAGGCAGACACTGAACTAGTTGCAGGAGGTTTTTTTTGTTTTGTTTTTGTTTTTTTCCCCCATACCCCAGTGGCACCTGGAACACCAGCGAGACAGAACCGTTCTCTCCCCTGGAAAGGGGGCTGAAGCCAGGGAGCCAAGTAGTCTTGCTCGGCAGGTCCCACGTCCATGGAGCCCAGCAAACTAAGATCCACTGGTTTGAAATTCTCGCTGCCAGCACAGCAGCAGTCTGAGGTTGACCTGGGATGCTCGAGCTTGGTATGGGAAGGGGTGTCCACCATTACTGAGGCTTGAGTAGGCGGTTTTACCCTCACAGTATAAACAAAGTCTCTGGGAAGTTCGAACTGGGCGGAGCCCACAGCAGCTCAGCAAGGCCACTCTGGCCAGACTGCTAGATTTCTCCTCTCTGGGCAGGGCATCTCTGAAAAAAAGGCAGCAGCCCCAGTCAGGGACTTATAGATAAAACCCCCATCTCCTGGGACAGAACACCTGGGGGAAGGGGCAGGTGTGGGCACAGCTTCAGCAGACTTAAGTGTCCCTGTCTGGTGGCTCTGAAGAGAGAAGAAGATCTCCCAGCACTGCGTTCAAGCTCTGCTAAGGGTAAGACTGCCTCCTGAAGTGGGTTGATGACCACTGTGTATCCTGACTGGGAGATACCTCCCAGTAGGGGCTGACAGACACCTCATACAGGAGAGCTCTGGCTGGCATCTGGCAGGTGCCCCCCTGGGACAAAGCTTCTCAGAGGAAAGAACAGACAGCAATCTTTGCTGTTCTGCAGCCTCTGCTGGTGATACCCAGGCAAACAGGGTCTGGAGTGGACCTCCAGCAGACGTGCAGCAGAGGGACCTGACCGTTAGAAGGAAAACTAACATCAGAAAGGAAGATCATGTCCACTCAGAGACCCCATCCAAAGGTTACCAACATCAAAGACCAAAGGTAGATAAATCCACAAAGATGGGGAGAAATCAGCACAAAAAGGCTGAAAATTCCAAAAACCAGAATGCTGCTTCTCTTCCAAAGGATCACAACTCGCCAACAAGGGAACAAAACTGGACGGAGAATGAATTTGATGAACTGACAGAAGTAGGCTTCAGAAGGTGGGTAATAACAAACTCCTCCGAGCTAAAGAAGCATGTTCTAACCCAATGCAAGGACGCTAAGAACCTTGAAAAAAGGTTAGATGAACTGCTAACTACAATAACGAGTTTAGAGAAGAATATAAATAACCTTATGGAGCTGAAAAAAACAGCACAAGAACTTCATGAACCATACACAAGTATCAAGAGCTGAATTGATCAAGTGGAAGAAAGGATATGAGACTGAAGATCAACTTAATGAAATAAAGTGAGAAGACAAGATTAGAGAAAAAAGAATAAAAAGAAATGAACAAAGTCTCTAAGAAATATGGAACTATGTGAAAAGACCAAATCTACATTTGATTGATGTACCTGAACGTGATGTGGAGAATGGAACCAAGTTGGAAAACACTCTTCAGGATATTATCCAGGAGAACTTCCCCAACCTAGCAAGACAGGCCAATATTTAAATTCAGGATATACAGAGAACACCTCAAAGATACTCCTAGAGAAGAACAACCCCAAGATACATAATCATCAGAATCACCTAGGTTTAAACAAAGGAAAAAATGTTAAGGGCAGCCAGAGAGAAAGGTTGGGTTACCCACAAAGGGAAGCCTATCAGACTAACAGCAGATCTCTCTGCAGAAACCCTACAAGCCAGAAGAGAGTAGGGGCCAATATTCAACATTCTTAAAGAAAAGAATTTTCAACTCAGAATTTCATATCCAGCCAAACTAAGCTTCATAAGTAAAGGAGAAATAAAATCCATTACAGACAAGCAAATGCTGAGAGATTTTGTCACCACCAGGCCTGCCTTACAAGAGCTCCTGAAGGAAGCACTAAATATGGAAAGGA
>NW_016824383.1:2888193-2901201 GCF_001698545.2 Rhinopithecus bieti
AAAAAAAAAAAAAAAAAAGGCAAGCAGGAATTTCAATCCTAATCTCTGATAAAATAGACTTTAAACCAACAAAGATCAAAAGAGACAAGGCTGTTACATAATGGTAAAGGGATCAATGCAACAAGAAGAGCTAACTATCCTAAATATATATGCATCCAATACAGGAGCACCCAGATTCATAAAGCAAGTTCTTAGAGACCTACAAAGACACTTAAGACTCCCACACAACAATAGTGGGAGACTTTAACACCCCACTGTCAATATTAGATCAACGAGACATAAAATTAAGGATATTCAGGACTTGAACTCAACTCTAGACCAAGTGGACCTAATAGATGTCTACAGAACTCTCTACCCCAAATTAACAGAATATACATTCTTCTCAGCACCTCATCTCATTTATTCTAAAATTGACCACATAAAATTGGAAGTAAAACACTCCTCAGCAAATGCAAAAGAACGGAAATCATAACAGTCTTTCAGACCACAGTGCAATCAAATTAGAACTCAGGATTAAGAAACTCACTCATAACCGCACAACTACATGGAAACTGAACAACCTGCTCCTGAATGACTACTGGGTAAATAACAAAATTAAGGCAGAAATAAAGATCTTCTTTGAAACCAGTGAGAAAAAGACACAATGTACCAGAATCTCTGGGGCACACTTAAAGCAGTGTGTAAAGGGAAATTTATAGCACAAAATGCCCACAAAAGAAAGCAGGAAAGATCTACAATTGACACCCTAACATCACAATTAAAAGAACTAGAGAAGCAAGAGCAAACACATTCAAAAGCTAGCAGAAGAAATAACTAAGATCAGAGCAGAGCTAAAGGAGATTGAGACATGAAAAACCCTTCCAGGAGCTGGGTTTTTTGAAAAGATCAACAAAATAGACCACTAGCCAGACTAATAAAGAAGAAAAGAGAGAAGAATCAAATAGACACAATAAAAAAATGATATAGGGGATATCACTACTGATATATCACTACTGATCCCACAGAAATACAAACTACCATCAAAGAATACTATAAACACATCTACGCAAATCAACTAGAAAATCGAGAAGAAATGGATAAATTCCTGGACACATATACCCTCCCAAGTCTAAACCAGGAAGAAGCTGAATCCCTGAATAGACCAATAACAAGTTCTGAAATTGAGGCAGTAATTAATAACCTACCAACCAAAAAAAGTCCAGGACCAGAAAGATTCACAGCCGAATTCTACCAGAGATACAAAAAGGAGTTGGTACCGTTCCTTCTGAAACCATTCTAAATAACAGAAAAAGAGGGAATCCTCCCTAACTCATTTTAATGAGGCCAGCATCACCCTGATAACAAAACCTGGCAGAGACACACACACACAAAAAAGAAAATTTCAGACCAATATCCCTGATGAACATCGATGCAAAAATCCTCAATAAAATACTGGCAAACATAATCTAGCAGCACATCAAAAAGCTTATCCACCACGATCAAGTCAGCTTCATATCTGGGATGCAAGGTTGGTTCAACATATACAAATCAACAAACATAATCCATCACATAAACAGAACCAATGACAAAAGCCACATGATTAACTCAATAGATGCAGACCTTCATTCAGCAAAATTCAACACCCCTTCATGCTAAAAACTCCATAAACTAGGCATTGATGGAACGTATCTTAAAATAATATCTATTTATGACAAACCCACAGCCAATATCATACTGAATGGGCAAAAACTGGAAGCATTCCCTTTGAAAACTGGCACAAGGATGCCCTCTCTTACCACTCCTATTCAACATAGTATTAGAAGTTCTGGCCAGGGCAATCAGGCAAGAGAAAGAAATAAAGGGTATTCAAATAGGAAAAGAGGAAGTCAAATTGTCTCTGTTTGCAGATGACATGACCATATATTTAGAAAACCCCATTGTCTCAGCCCAAAATCTCCTTAAGCTGACAAGCAACTTCAGCAAAGTCTCAGGATACAAAATCAATATGCAAAAATCACAAGCATTCCTACATACCAATAACAGACAAACAGCCAAATCATGAGTGAACTCCCATTCACAATTGCTACTAAAATAATAAAATACCTAGAAATACAACTTACAAGGGATGTGAAAGACCTCTTCAAGGAGAACTACAAACCACTGCTCAAGGAAATTGGAGGATACAAACAAATGGAAAAACATTCCATGCTCCTGGATAGGAAGAATCAATGTCATGAAAATGGCCATACTGCCCAAAGTAATTTATAGATTCAATGCTATTCCCATTAAGCTACCATTGACTTTCTTAACAGAATTGGGAAAAACTACTTTGAACTTCATATGGAACCAAAAAAGAGCCCGCATAGCCAAGACAATACTAAGCAAAAAGAACAAAGCTGGAGGCATCATGCTACCTGACTTCAAACTATACTACAAGGCTACAGTAACCAAAATAGCAATGTACTGGTACCAAAACAGATATATAGACCAATGGAACAGAACAGAAGCCTCAGAAATAACACCACACATCTACAACCATCTGATCTTTGACAAACCTGACACAAACAAGCAATGGGGAAAGGATTCCCTATTTAATAAATGGTGTTGGGAAAACTAGGTAGCCATATGCAAAAAACTGAAACTGAACCCCTTCCTTACACCTTATACAAAAATTAACTCAGGATGGTTTAAAGAGTTAAACGTAAGACCTAAAACCATAAAAATCCAAGAAGAAAACCTAGGCAATACTATTCAGGACATAGGCATGGGCAAAGACTTCATTCTAAAACACCAAAAGCAATGGCAACAAAAGCCAAAATTGACAAATGGGATCTAATTAAATTAAAGAGTTTCTGCACAGCAAAAGAAACTATTATTAGAGCGAACAGGCAGCCTATAGAATGGGAGAAAATTTTTGCGATCTATCCACCTGACAAAGGGCTAATATCCAGAATCTACAAAGAACTTAAATTTACAAGAAAAAAACAACCCATCAAAAAGTGGGCAAAGGATATGAACAGACACTTCTCAAAAGAAGACATTTATGCAGCCAACAAACATATGAAAAAATGCTCATCACTGGTCGTTAGAGAAATGCAAATCAAAACCACAATGAGATACCATCACACCAGTTAGAATGGCGATCCAACAGATACTGCAGAGGACATGGAGAAACAGGAACGCTTTTACACTGTTGGTTGTAGTGTAAATTAGTTCAACCATTGTGGAAGACAATGTGGTGATTCCTCAAGGATCTAGAACTAGAAATACCATTTGACCCAGCAATCCCATTACTGGGTATATACACAAAGGAATCTAAATCATTCTACTATAAAGACACATGCACATGCATGTTTATTGCAGCACTGTTCACAATAGCAAAGACTTGGAACCAACCCAAATGTCCATCAATAATAGACTGGATAAAGAACATGTGGCACATATACACCATGGAGTACTATGCAAGCATAAAAAGGGATAAGTTCATGTCCTTTGCAGGGACATGGATGAAGCTGGAAACCATCATTCTCAGCAAGTTAACACAAGAACAGAAAACCAAACACTGCATGTTCTCATTGAACAATGAGAACACATGGACACAGGGAGGGGAACATCACACACCAGGACCTGTCGTGGGGTGGGGAGCTAGGGGAGGGAGAGCATTAAGAGAAATACCTAATGTAGGTGATGGGTTGATGGGTGCAGCAAACCACCACAGCACATGTATACCTATGTAACAAAACTACACATTCTGCACATGTACCCCAGAACTTAAAGTATTAAAAAAAGAAACCCAGTGATGTCCATCAATGGATGAATGAGTAAGCAAAATGTGGTCTGTCCATACAATGAAATATTTATTTGGCAATAAAAAGGAATTAAGTACAAATATATGTTACAACGTAGATGAATCCTGAAAAGCATTCTGCTAAGTGAAAGAAGCCAGTCACAAAACCCCACATGCTATATGATTCCATTCCTATGAAAGTCGAGACTAGGGAAATCTGTAGACACAAGAGATTATAGTGGCTTATGTCCAGGAGTAGGTCAGGGACAGAAAGGAAATGGGAAATGACAGATGATAGTATGGGGTTTCCTTCTGAGATGATGAAAGTGTTCTAAAATTGGCTGTGGTGATGGCTGCACGTATGTGAATATCCCCCAAACCACTGAATTATACACATGAAATGGGTGAATTACATAAGTGAGTTACATCTCAATAAAGCCGTTTTTAAAAGAAAAAAAAAAAGCCAGGAGTTTGAGACCAGCCTGGGCAACACGGCTCATGAAAGTAATCCCAGCTACATGCAAGACTGAAGCGAGAGAATCGCTTAAGCCCAGGAGGTCAAGGCTGAGGTGAGCTGTGACTGTGCCACTGTACGCCAGCCTGGGTGACAGAGCAAGACCCCTGTCTCAAAAAAGAAAAGGACAAGGACAGAGATTCTCAAACTTTACAGTTCATTCAGACCACTTGGAGTGCTTATTAAAAATGTACATTCCCAGAATCTACCGCAGAGATTCTGGTCTGGGTCTCCAACACGACCTAAGAATATTTACACGAAGCGCCCTGAGGGATTCTGATACGGATGGTAAAGAGCCGCACTTTAACGATCTCCTTACCTAGACTCTGAAGTTTGGCTCTAATGATGCCAAGTTTAGAGACCTGTTTGCACCAAATGAATTATGGATAAAAATGTTAGATGACATTTTTTAAAAATGCCCCACCTGCAGTGTATTCCTTTAAAGTTGATGGGTATGAGTTAAGTTATAGATTTCCTCACAAAAGAATATTAGACTTTTTTCCTATGTAATTACAGAAGTTATAGATAGGACTATTAGGTCATATATATTAAGAATATAATTTCTTCTCAAAACCTTATGATGCCAGAGAAGGCTACAGCGTAGCACAGGGATTAAAACCATGGACTCACACAGGCGGGGTGGCCTACGCCTGTAATCCCAGCACTTTGGGAGGCCGAGGCAGGTGGATCACCTGAGGTCAGGAGTTCAAGACCAGCATGGCCAACATAGCAAAACCCTGTCTCTACTAAAAATACAAAAATTAGCTGGGTATGGTGGTGGGCATCTGTAGTCCCAGCTACTCAGGAGGCTGAGGCAGGAGAATCGCTTGAACCCGGGAGGCGGAGGTTGCAGTGAGCCAAGATCATGCCACTACACTCCAGCTTGGGCAACAGAGTGAGACTTCATCTCAAAAAAAAACACAAACAAAACAAAACAAAACAAACAAACCAGAAACACCACCACTGACTCTGGAACCAGACTGCTTGGTTTGAAGCCTGGCTATGTCTCTGGCTTCCAAAAACAAGATAAAACACAGGTCAGTCATCTGGGTATAAAATAAGAATTGTGAATTATTAGAGGACGTTACTCATCTATGCCTTCCTCACCACCTGCCCTTTGCTCACATTGCCCCAAATCCACTCACTGTATTTTTTCTATGGGTTTCATAGATCAGTAAGTCAAAAAGCTACCACTAGTTTGTGTGGTTGGAATAATTTACAGAACAAGGCTCCCAGGTGGTTTCTCACGCTACTTGGTTTTGCATTTTCTGTCCTGTCCCCATAAAGACATTTATATAAAGTTGGTTGAACAGAAATGTGACCAAACTAGGGAAGCCGCTGTAGCATTCCTTGCAATAATGTTTCTTATTGCCCTATCCTCCCATTCCCTAGTCACCATCTGGCATACTCTTTCCTATGAGAATTTCCTATTTCCTATTTCTATTTCTCTATTCTCTATTTTCCTTTGCTATTAGAAAAGCTTCTGTATTTGGTGTGTAGCAAGTCCAAGTCTCAAATACTAGTGAGGCAATGTTGCATTAAAAAAATAATCACTTTCCCCAGGCCTTAAGATGCAACTTATAGTAAAATAAAACTAAGCTGAAAAACATTTTCCCTCAAAAAATAAGGGAAATGAATGTCTCAATAAAGTAGTCAAGGAAACTTTTCATACCACCACAGAGTGGAAGAGGCCCTCTTCTCTAGTGAAAAGTGAAGAAAAAGTTCTAATTGCAGGTTTCATGATCACAATCAGGAGATATTTTCTTACAAATATAAAATGGTTTACTTACAAGGTCCTTTGTAGGATTTCTAACTCGGAAGAAATAAACTACTAAGGTGGTAGGTAAGAGTTCCCAAACAAATAGCACCACTCCAAATAATACGTATCCAGCATCTCCCAGCTGATTCTTCAAATCTGCCTGTTAGAAAGAGAGAGGGAGAGTCATTAGACCAAGGCAAGAGGAAATCAATTTGATTCCTTCTAACGTGAACAGAGAATAATTCTAATACTATAGTACAATTCATTCCCCTATATTTTAGAATGTACTATAGAATATACTATGTTAATATTTCTATTTAAAGTATTAAAATATAGTATAGTACATTCTCCTAAAATATGCACATTGAAACCAGATAATAGTAATGGTCTAGACCTCAGACAGGGATTATTTAAACCATATGGGATAAATGATTATCTTCTTCAAAATATTCAGACAGAAACTTCTAACCTATGATGTTTTAATACTTCATGCCCCCAAAACTCTTAAGTCCAAATTCACACTCTCACTTAAATCTAAGCTGATTTTCTTCAACAATTGAATAGTGAGAAGGTTATGCTGCCGCCTCCTAAATTCTTGAGAGCAGCATGTAACTATCATCCCTTAGTCTCATCCCTAGGATAAAGAGGTCAACTCTCAAACTTTTCTTCACATAAACCATATCCTGTTGTTTACCCTTTAAAACCTACTGTAGGCCGGGCACGGTGGCTCAAGCCTGTAATCCCAGCACTTTGGGAGGCCGAGACGGGCGGATCGTGAGGTCAGGAGATCGAGACCATCCTGGCTAACACGGTGAAACCCCGTCTCTACTAAAAAATACAAAAAACTAGCCGGGCGTGGTGGCGGGCGCCTGTAGTCCCAGCTACTCAGGAGGCTGAGGCAGGAGAATGGCGTGAACCCGGGAGGCGGAGCTTGCAGTGAGCTGAGATCCGGCCACTGCACTCCAGCCTGGGTGACAGAGCAAGACTCCGTCTCAAAAAAAAAAAAACCTACTGTAGGCTAGCTTGTCTAGAAAAACAATCCTCAGAGCCTAAGGTGTTTGGTATGCGGCTGAGTGAGATGGCCAGAGAGCTTGGTGGAGCAGTGTTCTCTCAGAACAGACAGAAGGTTGGTGAGGAAAGTGCATGGTTGGGTTTGGGCAACCATATCAGAAAGGCCATTGTTTCAAAGAAAGAATGTACCTTAAAAGGCCCAAAACACCTACACTTAACCATTTTGCCTTCTCTGTAACATCATACTTAAAGCATGGTAACCAAAACTACTCAGGCTACTTTCAGAAAAATCACTCTCCTACTTCCTCTACATCACATCTCAATCATGTGTTCTTTTTTGATTCTGCACAAATAAGGTATACAACTGTGGTCATTTGTTTTGCTTACTCCTAGATTATTTTGGTGGCAACACACATCTAGATAACCATAAATATCCCATAAAAATAGAAGAATTTTAAAGATTGTCATATTTTAAATCTATTGCAATTATAAATTTTATATATATATATATTTTTGTTTGTTTGTTTGTGTGTTTGTTTGTTTTGAGACAGGGTCTTGCTCCATCACCCAGGCTACAGTGCAGTGGTGTGATCACAGCTCACCACAGCCTTCAGCTCCTGGGCTCAAGTGATCCTCCCAAGCAGCTGGGACTACAGATGTGCATCAACATGCCTGGCTAATTTTTTAATTTTAATTTTTTATTTTTTGTAGAGATGAGGTCTCAAACTTCTGGCCTCAAGTGATCCTCCCAAATGCCAGGATTACAGACTACTGTACCCACCCATAAATTTTTTTGTTGCTTTTAAGTGAAAGCAAGATGAGGAAAGTACAGAAATAAAGAATGGCTACTCCTCCATATACAGAATTTATAGGCAGAGCAGCCATGCATTCTTAAATGAAAGAAAAACTGAAGTAATTTTGTTAAAACCAAATCTTTGTTGTTTAATGGATACAGAGTTTCAGTTTAGGAAGATGAGAAAATTCTAGAGATGGATGGTGATGATGGCTGCACAACACTGAATGTACTTAATGCCAGTGAACTGTACACTTAAAAATGGTTAAAATCGGGCCAGGCAATGGTGGCTCATGCCTGTAATCCCAGCACTTTGGGAGGCCGAGGTGGGCGGATCACGAGGTCAGGAGTTCAAGACCAGCCTGGCCAATACGGTGAAGGCCCATCTCCACTAAAAATACAAAAAAATTAGCCGGGCGTGGTGGCACTCGCCTGTATTCCCAGCTACTCAGGAGGCTGAGGCAGAAGAATCGTTTGAACCCGGGAGGTGGAGGTTGCAGTGAGCTGAGATTGTACCGCTGCACTCCAGCCTGGTGACAGAGAGAGACTCCATCTCAAAAAAAAAAAAAAGGTTAAAATAGCAAATATTAAAATGTTATGTATATTTTACTACAATACAAAATCAAATCCCTTGTGTATTATACTTGTCTCTAATTAATCATTGTTTAAAGTTTACATTTTCATATACTTGATTTCCTCAAAATAGTGCACACCCTTAGCAGTGCCTTGCCCAGCTTTCTGCCATCCTGTGTTTGTCATATTGGTTTGGGTTCAGAGATGTGGTTTTAATCCTTTCTAATTATAACACAATTTTCCCTTGTCCTCACAGGTTTAGCTTATCATGATCATTTTATTCTTTCTTCCACTATCTACATGCAGCTGAGGGTTTGAGCACTGTTGAGATGTTAGAAGCACATTTATAGATGGTTAGGTATTCAATACTTTTCCAGGAAAAGCTAAGGAAGCTCTGCAAATCAATCTAATACATTTATAATAGGGAAGTTACATTTCTTTACTGTTAATGGCTAATCTGTGTGTCTCTTTTCCTTAGTGGACCATAAAGCTCCCAAAGGGCAGGGAATGAGTCTGTTCGGTTTTGTATCCCTAGCATTTTTCTCAGTGCCCAAGATAAGGGAAAAAAAAATGCTGTTTGTCAAATGAGTGAATGGTGGTTCATTCTCATTGTTGTTTTGAGTTTTTGTGAGTGTGGATGGCAGATGACATTTCATTACCTTTGTTCATTTGCTTTATGACTCGTCACTTATACATGTATAGAATGCATTTTTAGAAGGAGTATCATACTGCAACAACTAGTGCCATGAGCTTTTTTAAAACTTGAATATCCTCAGTCACTTTTGTCTAGATTTTCTCAAATGCCGTGTACATACTCTATTAAAAATCATTCTCTCCCTGAGGAGGATGATGACAAAAAAAACATTCTCATAACTTCACAGTCCTATGTATTTTCTGAAATCTGAATACAATTTGCTTAATCTTTGCAAATGTCACCCTTTAATAATACCATCTTACATTTATATGGAAGCATGTTAAAAAAAAAAAAATTAAGTACTGGCTGGCGCGGTGGCTTACGCCTGTAATCCCAGCACTTTGGGAGACCGAGGCGGGTGGATCACCTGAGGTCAGGAGTTCGAGACCAGCCTGGCCAACACGGTGAAACCCCATCTCTACTAAAAATACAAAAAATTAGCCAGGTATGGTAGCAGGTGCCTGTAATCCCAGCTACTCTGGAGGCTGAGGCAGGAGAATCGCTTGAACCTCGGAGGCAGAGGTTGCAGTGAGCTGAGGTCGCACCATTGCACTCCAGCCTGGGCAACAAGAGCAAAACTCCGTCTCAAAAAAAAACAAAAAAAAACAAAAACAAAAATTAAGTACTGCTTAACATGAGCCCTAAGAGGTAGAATGGAGTGAAAAGTATGTGTGTACACATGTATGTGGATACATACACACATATATGTAATCTCCTGGTTTTCTCAAAAGACATGTGAAAGGGAATGAGGCAGGTGCTGTGATCCCATCTGACAGATGAGTTCAGATGCCACACAGGGAAGTGACCTCTCAAGGTCACTCAGTCATTCACCAGCAGAAACAAGGAGCCTGTACTTCTCTGCCATGTGAACCACTGAAATGCAAATACAGTCGGCCCTCCATATTGGTGGGTTCCACATCTGCGGACTCAACCAACCGCAGATCAAAAATATTTGAAAATAACAAATACTAATAACAATTAAAAATAGACATTTTCAAACAATGTAGTATAACAACTGTTTACATAGCATTTGTGTTGTATTTGGTATTGTAAGTCATCTAGAGATTAATTTAAAGCATACAGAAGGATGTGTGTAGGCTGCATGCAGATACTACACCATTTTATATCAGGGACTTGAGCATCGAGATTGTGGTATTTTCTGGAGTCCTGGAACCAGTGCCTCGAGGATACCAAGGGTCAACTGTGGTCCCTGGTCAGGTGACACCTCCTCAGCGCCCCCACTGACCTGGTCTGATACATTGTACCAGTCGTAATCAAAGGAATGGACACTCTTGTTCTGAGAAAATGACAGGATGAACAGGTTGTAGCAGGCCCGAGAGGTGTAAAGCAGTATTACGGTGACACCGATGGCAGTCACTTGACACACGGAGGAGCCCTGGAAAAGAGGGAGCAGGAGGTATGGGCCACTCCAGGTCCAAGACACCAGCCCCTTCCCCAGCCCCTGCCTGGTATCAGTCTGGTAAAGCCCTTTGGGATCTCGGGGCACTGTGGTCTCGTTGGGTCTTCCATCAGAGTCCTTTTCACACTCCTTCTTCCTACAATTTCAAGTATCTTCAAAAGGACCCTGGGACTTGGTCTGAAGATGCCTTTAACGGGGTTAAAATATGCACCATTTTCCCGAGGCCTAGAGTGTACGAGCAAGAAAGTCAGATGGCTTCTTTGCTAAATCTCTAATGGCTGCTGCTCAGCTCCAAGAGGATCTTCTTGGCTTCTACACGCAGCAGGTGAGCCCGGGGCCAGGGCCTCTGGCTCAAGGAGGCAAGTAAACAATCTCAGAGGGACAATGGCTGGGGCAGAGCTCAGGACAACTCTGTCCAGAGTCTTGGAGGCTGGGAATACAGGAGCCCTCATGTGACTTTGGGCTTGGAATTATGTGGACATCAGTGATTTGTGCCCCACATTATGAAGTTATCAATTTCCAAAGACAGTTAAAAGACTCCTAGCTCAAAACGGATAATTAACATGACCAAAAAACTAAAACCGGCTTTTGAGTACTGTTATTAGACAGTCAGTCATTAACTAAATCTGAGATACTATTTTCTTTTGCCAGTAGTGCTTTATTAGCTTGTGTGCCACAGGGGTGAGCTCACGAGGTCAGGAGATCAAGACCATCCAGGCTAACATGGTGAAACCCCGTCTCTACTAAAAATACAAAAAATTAGCCAGGCGTGGTGGCAGGTGCCTGTAGTCCCAGCTACTTGGGAGGCTAAGGCAGGAGAATGGTGTGAACTCAGGATGTAGAGCTTGCATTGAGCCAAGACCACGCCACGGCACTCCAGCCTGGGCAACAGAGCGAGACTCCATCTCAAAAAAAAAAAAAGCCTTGAGTAGCCCCTGTGTGGGACACAGTAAAACAGAGAAAGTCAAGGCAAAATCAAGTCTAAAATTCATCAAAATGCACTTTTGCAAACCAGGAAACTATTTTTAGAACATGTTTCATGGGAGGGATCTTGACCACATTTCCACCTACCTTGGACTCCAAGTAAATGTTGGCTAAGGACATCTTAGAGATTTTGTAGAGACAGATGGAGAGAGAGACAGCACACAGCACGAACAGTGTGTCATTAATGGCCACTCGCACGGAGACGATAACCTTCCTCTCCCAATTTCCCGTCTTTACCAGCACAGCACAGGTTAAATTCACCAACAGGAAAACAAGGCTGATGAAGAGGGAGGCCAGGTAGAGGGGCAACCTGGAAAGCATGAGAGAAACTTGTCAACTGCCCATCCCAGGTCCATCTAGAAGGAAACTGTGATGTGTTTTGGTGAACTGCTAGAAGCAGACACACCAAAGGTTACATTTAAGAGCTTGGACAGCCAGGTGCGGTGGCTCCTGCCTGTAATCCCAGCACTTTGGGAGGCCGAGGCAGGCAGATCACGAGGTCAGGAGATCAAGACCATCCTGGCTAACACGGTGAAACCCTGTCTCTACTAAAAATATAAAAAAATAGCTGGGCATGGTGGCGGGCGCCTCTAGTCCCAGCTACTCGGGAGGCTGAGGCAGGAGAATGGCAGGAACCCGGGAGGCGGAGCTTGCAGTGAGCCGAGATCGCATCACTGCACTCCAACCTGGGGAACAGAACAAGACTCCATCTCAAAAAAAAAAAAGAGCTTGGACTTTGGCAGTAGACGTTCCCAGATTCAAATTACAAACTGACCCCAAATTGTGGCTCTGGATGGTCCTTTACCTCTCTGAACCCCACTTTCCCTATCTGTGGGATGTTGTGAGGACTGAGAGCTCACACACGTTGGCTGGCGTGGACACTCACTGAGCTCTCCCTACTCACAGCGAAGAGTGGAGAGCACAGCTGGGGACGGGGTTTTACAGGCATTCTGACAACTCCACATTGTCAGAATTAACTTAGGCCAAATGCAACCTCTCTGAGCCTTGGTTCCATCACTTGAAAATAAGACTACATAATACCTACCTTATTTATAGGTCTTTTGTGGGGATTAGATGAGATAATGAATTTGTATAACGCATTTTACCCCCAAAAGTCATTATTGACATAGAGTCCAGAGAGCACTCACTAATGTGATTAAAAATCTGCCACAGGCTGGGTGCAGTGGCTCACGCCTATAATCCCAGTACTTTGGGAGGCCGAGGTGGGCGGATTGCTTGAGGTCAGGAGTTCAAGACCAGCCTGGCCAACATGGTGAAACCCCATCTCTACTAAAAATGCAAAAAATTAGCTGGGCGTGATGGCACGCACTTGTAATCCCAGCTACTCAGGAGGCTAAGGCAGGAGAATCACTTGAACTGGGAGGTGGAGCTTGCAGTGAGCCGAGATCGCGCCATTGCACTCTAGCCTGAGTGACACAGCGAGACTCAGTCTCAAAAAAAAAAAAAAAAAAAAAAAAAAAAAAAAAAAAAAAA
>NW_016824383.1:2901528-2906755 GCF_001698545.2 Rhinopithecus bieti
CCAGCTCAGCCAACATGGTGAAACCCCATCTCTACTAAAATGCAAAAAATTAGCTGGGCGTGATGGCACGCACTTGTAATCCCAGCTACTCAGGAGGCTAAGGCAGGAGAATCACTTGAACTGGGAGGTGGAGCTTGCAGTGAGCCGAGATGGCGCCATTGCACTCTAGCCTGAGTGACACAGCGAGACTCAGTCTCAAAAAAAAAAAAAAAAAAAAAAAAAAAAAAAAAAAAAAAACATGCCACAGAAACGCAAAACTCTACTTCATTGGCCATTTTTAACCTGTAGTTTCTCAGAGCTACACATTTCCTAAGTGACCTGTGTAAAATCTATGGGAAAACCCAGACATGGAAACTGGGATTCTAGTCCCAGATCTAGACATGCCACTGATGATGAGGGAGTGGGTAGGGAGAGGGAGAGGGTAGGGAGAGGGAGTGGGTAAGGAGAGACGGGGGTAGAAGAGAAAGAGGCAGACAGAGAAAAAGAGAGAGGAGCAGAGGGTATGGGCCAAAGAGACCTTGGTTCCAGCCCACCCAGGTCCATGCCCAGCTGCAGTTTTATTTCCTGCCTTCAGAGTCCAGTGTGACATAACAACCCCCACTTACTCAGGCTAATCTGAATGGCATTTTATGTCTTGTAATTAATAATGTACTACCCACTGGCAAAATCTCTCACATAACTTTCAGAACCCAGTTCTACCAAAGAACTTTGTCTACCCGGCTCCCGCTCATCCTCTAGATCTTAGCTCAAACAGCACTGCAGCAAACACACCCCGACTCTCCCTGTACCTCCATGCATGCACACACACCATGGGTACACAGGCAGTCAGGTTTCTCTGACATCTGCTCTCCTGGTCCCCTGTATTTTAACTTCACAGACTCATCACAGTTTATAACAAAACAGACGGGCGACCATCTGATCAATGCCTGCGTCTCCCTAGACAGAAAGTCCCATGGAAAATGAGACTCTCCATTTCCACTCTCTCCATCCACGCTGTAGGTGGCAGGGTCTCCATGAAGAAGGCTTAAGAGGGAGGGAAGAAGGAGTCAGTCCAAAAAGCATGACATCAGCTCTCAAGAGCTGCCCTTTTATTTCCTATGAATGCTCTAGCACAGCAGCTGCTACGTCTTCCCCTGGCTAGTGGGGAAATGACCCATCATAGGGGAATTAAACAACTTTCTGGGGAGGCAGAAAGGACTGCAGGCTTCTCACTGCACAGCCCTGTGCTGGGGGCTGGCTGCTCATCAGGCTCATGCTGAGAGAGTGGGATGAAAACGAGGCGGCCCGGGCCTCCAAGAGCTCAGGGGGGCAGGAAGGTGCCACGGTAAGGAACGTGTGTGCCCTGGAGGAGCGATAAAATACTTGCATCAGACAGATGAGCAAGTCGGACATGCAGGAGGGGAGCCGCCACCCCAGCATGGCTGCAGTGGGATGGGAACAGCACCCCCCACCCCCCAAAACTGTGTGATGATGGGGAACACTGTGAAGTCTTGGGGATTAGACCTCACGTGTCATGATGCGCTCAGAGCTTTTCAAACAGACATTAATGATTTGCCACGGACAGATTCTTTTCTAGGCCCTGATTGCTGAGCAAGTCCCCTCATTCATGTCACAGGCCCTGCTGTTCCCTCCGCACCTCCAATCTCTTCCCCACCAGACTGTGGGCATGAGAGGGGCAGCCCCACCCTCCCACATCCCCAGCCTCAAAATGCCATGTCAGGCTCCCACTAAGTGCCCTATCTTTCAATTCTATGACACACTCTTTGCTTCATGTTCTCATGTTTCCACAGTCAGGATCACCTTGCACTATGGAACACTGCATTCAACCTGGGAGTGCTTCTTCTCCTCCTGGAACCTGTTGTAAAGCCCTGGGTGTAGGAGGGTCAGAATCAGGAAACTGAAATTTGCATGAGACCTTGAGCCAGTCGCCTAATCAAGCAAGCCCGGCTGCTTCCTGCTCTCTAGAGCTGGAGGTGTTCCGTGTCAGTCTCTTGGGGCCATGGAGTGGGCCGGGGAAATCATGCCTGTGGAGCTTTGAGGGCAGCGTCTGGCTTACAGGTTTTCATGTGCTCTGCCCCATGTTCTCGTAGTGATGGGGGAATCAGGGGAGGGGAGTATGGGCCAAAGGAGCTGTGGAGAGAGACAAAGGCAGGGCCACTTGGGAGTTACCAAAAATCTGTATTCCAGATTCTCAAAAGCCCTGCTTTTATTGTTTTATCTGCTGTGCTTCTGTGAAGAGCGCTAGGATAGAAACATCTAGAACCAGCTAGCCATGGGCCTATTGTTTCTGGACCCTTGCTGGTGTGTACACACATTCCACGTAAGCAGCCACTGGTGTTTTCCAGATGATTCCTTGTGGGTGCTGTTTGAAATACAGTTGACCCTTGAGCAATACAGGTTTGAACTGTGCAGGGCCACTTATGTATGGATTTTCCTCCACTGCCACCCTTGACACAGCAAGACCTTCCTCTCCCTCCTCCTCTTCCACTTACTCAGCATAAACACAATGAGGATGAAGGCCTTGATGATCATCCGCGTCCACTTAATTAGTAGAAAATTTGTTTTCTCTTAGGATTTTCTGTATTTTTTAAGAGACAGCATCTGTGTCACTGAGGCTGGACTCCAGTGGCATAAGCATGGCTCACTGCAGCCACGAACTCCTGGCCTCAAGTGATCCTCCTGTCTCGGCCTCCCAAAGTGCTGGGATTACAGCTGTGAGCCACTGCACCTGGCCTACGCTCTTCCTCAGAAAATACGCTTTTTTCTGTAGCTTCAATCGTGACTTTTGTACGACTGACTTCGAACATCTTTTATCTCAAGCCACGCCTCTGATCTGAGTTCCAGCCTTATGTCCCTAACAGCCTGCCATTCGGAGGCCCTGCCCCCTCAAGCCAGCATGTCCCAAACTCAATTCCGAATGTCCTTTTTTTTTGAGTTGGGGTCTTGCTCTGTCACCCAGACTGGAGTGCAGTGATGCAATCCTAGCTCACTGCAACCCTGAACTCCCGGGCTCAAGCGATTCTCCCACTTAAGCTTCCTCAGTAGCCAGGACTACAAGCACGTGCCACCACGCCCAGCCCCACTGTCCCTCTTCTAACATGCCTCTAACTATTCCTATTTCTGTTAAAGGTGCCATAGCTTTTCATAGACTCTTTAACTGTAATGTGCTTCTTTGATTCCATCCACCCCCTATGTAATCCATTGTCAAGGTCAGTAGATTCTTCATTCCCACTCTATCCATGCCTCCTGTGCCAGCCCCACACACTGTCTCATGCCTCTGACCAGAACTAATGTAGTTTCCTAATTCACCTTTGCCCTAAGGCCCCACCCCGCATCTTCCAGACCCAAGCACTCAAGAGGCCGCTCAATCTATGGACAGGCTACATGCTAATCAAGCTGGTCAACTCCATGTTTTTTTTTTATTTTTATTTTTTTTTTGAGACAGAGTCTGGCTCTGTCGCCCAGGCTGCAGTGCAGTGGCCGGATCTCAGCTCACTGCGAGCTCCGCCTCCCGGGTTCAAGCCATTCTCCTGCCTCAGCCTCCCGAGTAGCTGGGACTACAGGTGCCTGCCACCATGCCCGGCTAATTTTTTGTATTTTCAGTAGAGATGGGGTTTCACCGTGTTAGTCAGAATGGTCTCGATCTTCTGACCTCGTGATCCACCCGCCTCGGCCTCCCAAAGTACTGGGATTACAGGCGTAAGTCACCGCGCCCGGTCAACTCCATGTTTTAAACATGTCCGGGTGTCTCCACCTCCCGTCTTTCTGCAAGCTGATTTTTCTGCCTGGAACCTTCCTCCCCCTTGATTTTTATGTATCAAATCCTATTCTCTGAGGCTTTAGGAGGCTTTGTTTAGTCTACTAAACAAAAGCCTGTTATTATCTTAAGAAAGGAGGCTGTGTTGGGAGATTTGAAACAATATGGAAAAAATATGTGTGATCTAACATCAAGTTAAAAAGTCAGGATGCAAAATTGGAAATGCAATACAGACATCAATTTTGTCTTGGGAAATCTGTATAAAAACCTACAGTGGAATACATCATTGTATTTCCTTAGGGCTGGAGGGGGATTTATGTTGGGAGGAAGGAAAGTTCAGTGGATTTGCTTGCTTTCTTTCCACGTCTATATTCACAAAATGTCTATCTTTTTCTATTTCATAATTTTTTTCCTAATACGCTTGTTACCACTTTTATAATGCAAAACCATCTTGCAAAACAAGTTTTTTTCCCTCTATGCCTGCAGCTGTGGTAGAAAGGGAGTGACCTGGAGGTGTAGTGAGAGAGTTTTAAAAGGGGGCCAGAATAACTGTATCAAAAAAGTATGTTTTCACAGAAACAGAGTTTTGTACATTGCCCCCAAAACTACTTCTTTTTAACCTAAACCATAGGGCCAGGATAACTAGCTCATCTTGGCGTGATGACAGAAATGACCCAAAGAAATAAAACAATCAGTGTGACCCCGCATCTGGGAAGACCACTTTGCTTGTAGGACCAGAAGGATCAGTGCTGCTGGTCAGCAGATGCAGGTGTGAGGCGAGTCTTCAAGGCAGCCAACACAGCAGCGCCTGACCACCTCCCACTGGGAGGGGACAGAAGCAAGGGGCTGTAAAGCATGCTTTAAATGTATCTCCCAATACCATCGCTTCCTTCCTTCCTTCTTCCCTCCCTCCCTCCTTCTTTCTTCTTTCTGTTCCCCTCCCTCCCTTCCTTTCTTTCTCTCTCTTTCCCTCCCTTCCTTTCTCTTTCCTTCCCTCCCTCCTTTTTTTTTTTTTTTTTTTTTTTTTTGGGTGAGGTCTTGCTCTGTCACCGGGCTAGAGAGCAGTAGTGCAATCACAGCTCACTGCAGCTTCTATCTCCTAGGCTCAAGCGAGTCTGTCACCTTGGCATTCTGAGTAGCCGGGAATACAGACGCGCACCACCACGCCCAGCTGAATTTTTTTTTTTTTTTTTTTTATAGTGATGGGATCTTGCTCTGTTGTCACGGCTGGTCTTGAACTCCAGGGTTCAAGAGATGCTCCCACCTCAGCCTCCAAAGCGCTGGGATTACAAACACAAGCCACTGCTTTTTCACTTAAAGAAAGGGAAAAGCAGGCCAGGCGTGGTGGCGTGTACCTGTAATCCCAGCACTCTGGGAAGCTGAGGAGGGAGAGTCGCTTGAGTCCAGGAGTTCAAGACCAGCCTGGGCAACATAGCAAGACTCTGTCTCTACAAATTTTTTTTTTTTTTT
>NW_016824383.1:2907393-2945731 GCF_001698545.2 Rhinopithecus bieti
TTTTTTTTTTTGAGATGGCGTTTTTGTTCTTGTTGCCCAGGCTGGTATGCAATGGCGCAATCTCAGCCCACTGCAACCTCGACTTCCTGGGTTCAAGTGATTCTCCTGCCTCAGCCTCCCAAGTAGCTGGGATTACAGGCGTGCACCACCACGGCTGGCTAATTTTTGTATTTTTAGTAGGGACAGGATTTCACCATGTTGGCCAGGATGGTCTTGAACTCCTGACCTCAGGTGATCTGCCCACCTCGGCCTCCCAAAGTGCTGGGATTACAGGCGTGAGCCACCGTGCCAGGTCACAAACATCTCATTTTTAACATCCGGATCCAACTATATTTCTCCCCATCTTCTCCCTTCATTTCTGCAAATCCCTTCCCAATAAAATGCAGCCATAATTGTCAGCACAGCCTGTCTTTGAGGTACACTTTGGCTCAAGGATCAAGCGAGGACTGCACCATGCACATATCTTCTCACCTGAAGACTCCAGTCCTTGTGCTCAGAGGTTGAAAGTTTTTAAACAATTTCCCTTCTGACCAGTGCTTTCATATTTCACCTCTAGAAGACATTTAATTACCCTAGCCTCAACTGCTTCCAAGATAAAATCAGTTCCATGGTCTAATCAGACAGAATGTTCTCCACACCCATCTTCACTCATGCTTTGATGTACATTTCTGGTTGGGGACATGCAGGGCAAAGACTACAGATGCAGAGGCAAGGCTACTATTTTGTTACTGGAGAAGAGAGGGAACTGTCTACTTGTACTTTATATAGGTTGAACATCCCTAACCTGAAAATTCAAAATCTAAATGCTCCAAAATCTGAAACTTTCTGAGCATCAATCAACATGATGCTACAATTGGAGAATTCCACACTGGACTTTATGTGATGGACTGCAGTCAAAACACAGTTAAAACTGTTTTATGCTGAATTATTAAAAATATTGTATAAAATTGCCTTCAGGAGATGTGTATAAGGTATATCTGAAACATAAATACATTTCATGTTAGACTTGTATCCCATCCAATCCCCTCATCTCTCATTATGTATACACAAATATTTCTTTTTCCTTTTTTTTTTTGAGACAGAGTCCGCTCTGTTGCTCAGGCTGGAGTGCAGTGGCGTGATCTCCACACACTGAAACCTCCACCCCTTAGGCTTAAGCAATTCTCCCATCTCAGCCTCCTGGGTAGCTGGGATTACAGGCGCCTGCCACCACACCCAGCTAATTTTTGTATTTTTAGTAGAAACGGGGTTTCACCATGTTGGTCAGACTGGTCTCAAACTTCTGACCTCAAATGATCCACCCTCTTCAGCCTCCCAAAGTGCTAGGATTACAGGAGTGAGCCACTGTGCCCAGCCTGTATATGCAGATATTTCAAAATCCAATCTGAAATCTGAAATACTTTTGGTCCCAAGCATTTCAGATTAGGGACACTCAACCTGCACTTTAAATCGCTCTCCTTTGGACCAACATCATTTCATAGCGGATGCTGAGGTTCCACCTGAGTCTGGCAGAGACGTGAACTGAGCCACGTGCAAAGCAGTGAAGGGAGACAGCAAGATCAGGTGAAAAACAAAACAAAGCCCAGGACGGTGAGTCTTGGGGCTCATATCTTGGCCCAGGCACCTTCACAGAACTTTCTGAACTTCAGAGAAACTTTCTGAACTGGTTTCCTTGGACATAAACTCAGGATTAAACTATTACACCTTCAGAATTTTAAGTAAAAGTCTTTACATATTTTAGATGATATATATTTAAATAAAATATGTATACAATTTAACATATTTTAAAACTGATAAAATAATTTTTCATTTTGACCCAAGGAGGTGATGCCCAGAGTCACCTTTTCAGAAATGTTTGCCGGAGGCAGTGGAGTTCTCCTGGGCAGAGACGCCAGAACCCCTGGACTCACGCTGCACCCCCTCGCCTCTTCCAGAGGCCTGTTCTCCTCCCCCAACCCCAGTCAAACTTGACCATTCTTTTTCTTTTTTTTCTTTTTGAGACGGATTCTCACTCTCTTGCCCAGGCTGGAGCACAGTGGTACAATCTTGGCTCACTGAAACCTCTGCCTCTGAGCTCAAGTGATTCTCCCACCTCAGCCTCCTAAGTAGCTAAGACAACAGATGTGTGCTACCTCGCCCAGATAGTTTTCGTATTTTTAGTAGAGACAGGGTTTCACTGTGTTGGCCAGGCTGGTCTCGAACTCCTGACCTCAAGTGATCCGCCCACCTCGGCCTCCCAAAGTGCTGGGATTACAGGCGTGAGCCTCTGTGCCCGGCCAAACCTGACTATTCTTTAAGCCACTGGTTCTTGGCCTTAGGAAAGTCATAGGCCTCTTTGAAAATCTGGGGAGAGCTATGAACCCTACATAGGAAAATGCAGATCCCCCTCCTCACATAACTTAAGAGGTTCCCTTCCAGATTACACTCCGGCACAAGCCTCTCTTCTTCCACAAAATGTCCATGCCTCCCGGTGTCCATGCTTTTGGCATGCTGCATATCCTGCTTTGCCTGATTCTGCAAGCCTTTGTGTTAAGCCATCTTTACAAATAGAGTGTCCACTTCTCAACTATAATACATTCTTCCTCGTGGTGCCTAACTGAGCACTGAACGGTCAGAACGGTATTTCTGGATGTGGATGGATACCCTGCAAGTAGCTGTGTAGCAACTTAGGGTTCAATGGGCTCTGAAGTTCTGGAAAACAAGAAGCCAGAGCCTACCAGCAGCTGAGACAAGGCGCGTAAGGCCACCAGGTGGTAGGCTGCAGGGGCGAGGCCCTTCCACAGCTGAAGCTGCACCTGCACCTGCACCTGCACCTGCAGTGGGAGCATGGGAGGGGCAGGATGGGGAACGGGGAGCACCTGGCAGAGCACCTGGCAAAGCACCACATCTTCAAAGAACCCTATTTCCTTCTGCTGAGGCTCTTACTTCTCAGAAAGGTTTAGAGGCAACATACACCTATTTTATTCCCATCCATTTCCTCCTGTTAGGAAAGGCACCAGGCTCTTGTTTCTGAACTGGTAAGTATGATGCAAGCCCCCATGGTTCATGAAGTCATGATTCGATGACCTGTCACCGGCAATGCACACGATGCTTGTGGGCAGCCAGCCAGCAGGCAGGACTGCTTCCGGCGGCTCACAGAGCAGCGATGTGTGCAAACCCTGATGGAGAGATGAGACTCACATGTCGGCACTTTCCCCTTCTACCACAGAAAGAGATGCCCCGCGGTACTTACCGGTATTTGAGTAATTCTGGAGAATATTTTGACTTGGCTTTGAAAATCACCTGCAACGACAGAAAAACATGGCAGGTTGACAGAACCAGACTGATACCATCACTGGGAATTCCTCTGCCCCTGCATCCACCGGCGCTGGGGCACGTATTTTGTAATTGAAACATCCACATTTGTTATGCCAAACATTTTTTATGTTGCATATACAGTTTTAACAGTAAAGGAATTTGAACATGGTTAAAAAAAAAGAAAACAAAAGTAAATGTATTACTAGTCTACCATGGCCAAGTATTTAAGATTTTTTTTTTTTTTTTTTGAGATGGAATTTCACTCCCGTTGCCCAAGCTGGAGTGCAATGGCGCCATTTCGGCTCACTGCAACCTCTGCCTCCTGGGTTCAAGTGATTCTCCTGCCTCAGCCTCCCGAGTAGCTGGGATTACAGGTGTCACCACACCCAGTTAATTTTTGTATTTTCAGTAGAGATGGGATTTCACCATGTTGGCCAGGCTGGTCTTGAACTCCTGGCCTCAGGTGATCCACCAGCCTCAGCCTCCCAAAGTGCTGGGATTACAGGCATGAGCCACCACACCCGGCCTTAAGATTCTTATTTAAGATAAGCAGTTCACTCTCTTTATTAGCATTTTTGCTGGCACCAAATTAGTAAGTGTCTGCCTACCCAGGCCTCAAACATTGCAGTACATTTAAAATAACAAAACATCTCTGGACTATGGAAGTATCACACTGGACTGTTTTCTAAAAGAGAAATATTGCAGACTGGCATTTCTCAAGCTCTTTTATAAGTCTTCACAATTGCTGAATTGCCCACACACACTGGATGGCAGAGAGCCTGGCAGAATCTTCGAGAAGGTGAAGAGGAGCAGAAAGTAGGCATCCACGCACGCTTCCGCTCCCCAGACAGGGAGGCTGCTACTGCTACAGCATGTGCTGGAGATTCAAGCAGGGGCCCAGGCTCATGGGGATCTCAGTGGGCGAGGAGAGTCTCTGGGGACTGGGGTAGCTCATGGAGCAGTTATACATGAGCACATGGATCCCTGGTGTTTAATAGGGTTGCAGTACAGTACTGGGAGAAGACAGAAAGGGTGTGGAAGACTGGAGGAGAGAGGATAGCTTTTCAGAAACAATCTGTCCAGCATCTGAAGACCCCCATTCCAGCAAGTCTGGACTCTTTGACCAACATCTCTCCATTCTCCCACCACAGCCCCTCATCCCCCAGCACCTGGCAACTACCACTGTACTCTCTGTTTCTACGAGTTCTAACCTGTTTAGATTCCACATATAAGCAGGATCTATTTGTCTTTCTGTGCCTGGCTTCTTGGACTTAGCGTAGTGTCCTCCAGCCATGTTGACAAAGTCCTGAGGAGTTCTACAGCGTGGTGACTACAGTCTGTAACAATGTATACTTGAAATTTGCTAAGAGAGATCTTAAGTGTTCTCACCACAAAACAAGGGTGGGCAACTATGTAAGGTGATGGATATGTTATTAACTAGCTTGATTGTGGGAATCATTCCTCATGTATATGTATTATCAAAACACCACAGTGCACACTTTGAATATATTCCATCTTTGTCAATTACACCTCAATGAAGCTGGGGTGGGGAAAGAAGGCTCAGATTCCCCACTTGCAAGCAAACTGCTCTCCATGGAGTTCCTAAACCCACCCTCGGCCTCTGGGCCTTTCCTCCCACAGCCCCCGTGAAGCTCCTGAACCCCAGTGCTCAACGTGCATACCCGCCTGGTCCTCCTCTCCCTCATGAATCCCCCGGTCACATCCACTCTCCGCTGCCTCTCAGGGAGGTGGCTGAAGTGGGAGGATCGCTTGTGCCCAGGAGTTCGGGACCACCCTCGCCAACATGGTGTGAGGCCTCAGGTCTTAAAAAAAAACGTAAGATAATGATCTTATGATGGCCAGGCACGGTGGCTCACACCTGACCTCCAGTGCTCCACCCACCTCGGCCTCCCAAAGTGCTGGGATTATAGGCGTGAGCCACTGTGCCCGGCCATTCCTAAAGACTTTTAAGTAAGCACCTCTTCGCTTTTGTAACCTCCTCCAAGCTTCACAGGTGAGCCTTCCAACCTTCTAGAAGAATTATTTGGTTCTGCTGTGAGTTTTCTCTTTGTCATAAATCCTTTTTGGAAATAGGTAAGAGGTAGGGGTTTACACCATATATACATTAAAATATTTTTCTCTGGTAATGGCGCAACAGATGGCTCAGTACAGCGACCCTCCTTTGAAGAAGTCCTGGTTCCGCTTTATCTGACAACTCCCCACGGGATTTTAGTCAAGACACATCACCTTTGGTATTTCTCTGATACCCATTAAAGGACATGTTACCAAACAACCTCTCTTAGAAACAAGAAATAGATGAATACATGACTCCAAAGTTCCATTACAAAATATGCTACCGATTTCATATAACGTAGAACAATGCCCTTCTGTGAAACAGTCCTAAGGGATCTTGCTTTTAATAACTGAGGCTTCTTCACAAATGCCAAAGTGAGAAGAAGAAACTACAGAATTTTTAAAAAAGTGTTTGGCCCATTCAATATAAAAATCTGTTTTGGTATTTGGCCCACTTAGTGGGGTTTACTGAGTGGTAGGGAACTCAGTTCAACGCTCCTGGATTACACTTATCCAACACATAAAGTGGCTATATTGCAGCGCTCCGGGCCACCATATATAAATGTTCATATGCTTTGCCCCAACAATTCCACTTGTAAGAATTTATTCTGAGGCAGGCCTCCTCAAGCTGTCCCAGCAGAACTGGAAATTGGTAAGATATATTACTGAAAATAAATGTCATGTGATCAAACAAGTTTAGAAACTGCTAGGAAAACTTTCTCCCCCTGCAGGAATTCTCAGAGCCTTTCAAAGGCAGATACATTGTCAATCTTCAAGAGAAACATACGGTAGACAGTGGTTTTCCAAATTTATTTGACCAATTACAGCCTTCCTAATACATGTTCCCAGGAATAGAGTTTGGGAAGCACTGCACTATGGAACCAAGTATGAACAGAAGGTTCACGGCAGCCTTAATAAAAGTAATGATAACAATAACAACAACAAAGGAGAAGCAGCAGCAACTTTAAGGTGCTCCCCAGCGTTTACCCCATGAACATGAACACAGATCAAGCAATGCACTGAGTACAAGAGGACCCTGGAGGTCACCATTCTAGCCCTGAAAGGGAAGGATGACTTACGCCAGCCAAGACGCGGATAATTCACAAACCCTCACTCATTTCATCACTAGATCCACCTCCCTGCCTGAAGGGAAAAAGTCATCAGCATATCAAGGCACAATCTGATGTTAAATCTGTTATTTTGATCCTCCCAAGCACAAAGCCACAGTGCTAACACCATCAAAATAAAAGCCTTGACCATGATTTTGAAAAACTCTATCCACTTCTTATAATTTGTGGCAATATATCTTGAATTCGGGCTGGGTACAGTGGCTCACACCTGTAATCCCAGCACTTTGGATGACTGAGGCAGGTGGATCACCAGAGGTCAGGAGTTCAAGACCAACCTGGCCAACATGGTGAAACCCTGTCTCCAGCCGGGCGCGGTGGCTCAAGCCTGTAATCCCAGCACTTTGGGAGGCCGACACGGGTGGATCACGAGGTCAGGAGCTCGAGACCATCCTGGCCTACACGGTGAAACCCCGTCTCTACTAAAAAATACAAAAAACTAGCCGGGCGAGATGGCGGGCGCCTGTAGTCCCAGCTACTCGGGAGGCTGAGGCAGGAGAATGGCGTAAACCCAGGAGGCGGAGCTTGCAGTGAGCCGAGATCGCGCCACTGCGCTCCAGCCTGGGTGACAGAGCGAGACTCCGTCTCAAAAAAAAAAAAAAGAAACCCTGTCTCCACTAAAACTATAAAAATTAGCCAGGTGTGGTGGCAGATGCCTGCAATCCCAGCTACTTGGGAGGCTGAAGCAGGAGAATTGCCTGAACCCGGGAGGTGGAGGTTGCAGTGAGCTGAGATCACACCATTGCACTCCAGCCTGGGCAACAAGAACGAAACTCCATCCATCCATCCATCTATGTATCTATCTCTTTCTCTTTCTCTCTCTCTCTCTCTCTTGAATTCATCTGGGCACTATTCAAGCTGTGCTTAGAAACTTCCTTAATCCTTCAAGTTAATCCCTAAACTTAAGTTCCTTAAAGTTGTGTTTGAACTCCTGGCATGTGAAACTGAAATAATATATATATGCACTTACATTATATATCAGCACACACACACATATAATTTCAGTACAACTTTTGCCCTCGTTAATTAAAGGGCATAAACCAAGTTTTCAAAAACAAAAATCTAAACTCTCCCACCCACTCCCCTGTGTGTTCTGAGAGACTGTGCTAAAGACTGATGGGTGTCCGGAACTTGAGCTAAACCTCCTGGCTCACCCTGGCTCTCTGACTGGCCGGGCTCTCATATCCGGCTGCCCATCTCTGCCAGTCTGCACTGGCTCCCACTGACCTTGGCAGGAACTCGGCTGGGAGGGGCGACGGCTCCTGTGGGGAAGCAGACATTAATTCTGTTGTCATACTCTCTGGTGCTTTGACAGAGTGGGCACTCCCTGCTCAGTGTCCCCAGATGTACGAGAATGAAAAAGAGGGAGATGTGACCCCTATGAGAGGCTAAGGAACAAATGAGGCCAGATGAAAATTCACATCATCCTGGCTTTCCGACTGCTGGTGTTCAAGTCAGGTCAACTGATACTCAGCATTGAGTCTGCACCAGACACTGGGTTGGACCCAAGAATTGTAAAAAGAAGGAGACGCTGGGCCTGTCCCAGAGAAATACACAGGCAGACAGACATGTCAGTAATAAGCACCAGTGGTGTGAGGAGGTGTGGGAAGTGTGAGAGGCGTGGGGAGGCATGGGGAGGTGTGGAGAGGCATGGTTGGTATGAGGAGGTATTGAAAAGTGTGAGGAGGCATGGGAGGTGTGAGGAGGTATGAGAGGTGTGGGAATGCATGGGGAGGTACGGGAGGTGGGAGGAGATGGGAGGAGGTGTGAAAAGTGTGTGGAGATATGGGAGGTGTGGGAAGTGTGAGGCAGTATGGGAGGTGTGTGGAGGTGTGAGGAGGTGTGAAAAGTGTGGAGGCATGGGAAGTATGAGGAGGTGTATTAGTCTGTTTCATGCTGCTGATGAAGACATATGCGAGACTTGGAAGAAAAAGAGGTTTAATTGGACTTACAATTCCACATGGCTAGGGAAGCCTCAAAATCACAGGTGGTGGCAAAAGGCACTTCTTACATGGCAGTGGCAAGAGAAAAAAATGAGAAGGAAGCAAAAGCGGAAACCCCTGATAATCCCATCAGATCTCCTGAGACTTATTCACTATCACGAGAATAGCGCAGGAAAGACTGGCCCCCATGATTCAATTACCTCCCCCCAGGTCCCTCCCACAACACATGGGAATTCTGGGAGATACAGTTCAAGTTGAGATTTGGATGGGGACACAGTCAAATCATATCATTCCATCCCTGGTCCCTCCACATCTCATGTCCTCACATTTCAACACCAATCGTGCCTTCCCAACAGTCCCCCAAAGTCTTAACTCATTTCAGCATTAACCTAGAAGTCCACAGTCCAAAGTTTCATGTGAGATAAGGCAAGTCCCTTCTGCCTATGAGCCTGTAAAATCAAAAGCAAGCTAGTTACTTCCTAGATACAATGGAGGTACAGGCATTGGGTAAATACAGCTATTCCAAGGGGGAAAAATTGGCCATAACAAAGTGGTTACAGGGCCCATGCAAGTCTGAAATCCAGCAAGTCAGTCAAATTTTAAAGCTCCAAAATGATCTCCTTTGACTCCAAGTCTCACATCCAGTTCACGGTGATGCAAGAGGTAGGTTCCCAGGGTCTTGGGCAGTTCCACCCATGACTGCAGTGTAAAGCCTCCCTCCCGGCTGCTTTCACGGGCTGGTGTTGAGTGTCTGTGGCTTTTCCAGGTGCACGGTGTAAGCTGTCGGTGGATATACCATTCTGAGGTCTGGAGGACAGTGACCCTCTTCTCACAGCTCCACTAGGCAGTGCCCCAGTAGGGACTCTGTGTGGGAGTTCTGACCCCACATTTCCCTTCTGCACTGCCCTAGCAGAGGTTCTCCACGAGGGCCCCACCCCCACAGCAAACTTTTGCCTGGGCATCCAGATATTTCCATACATCTTCTTAAATCTAGGCGGAGGTTCCCAAACCTCAGTTCTTGACTTCTGTGCACCTGCAGGCTCAATACCACATGGAAGCTGCCAAGGCTTGTGGCTTCCACCCTCTGAAGCCACAGCCTAAGCTCTACATTGGCCCCTTTCAGCCATGGCTGGAGCAGCTGGGACACAGGGCACGACGTCCCTAGGCTGCACACAGCATGGGGACCCTGGGCCCGGCCCACAAAACCCCTTTTTTCTCCTGGGACTCAGGGCCTATGATGGGAGGGGCTGCCGTGAAGGTCTCTGACATAGCCTGGGGATATTTTCCCCATGGTCTTGAGGATTATTAGGCTCTTTGCTATTTATACACATTTCTGTAGCCTGCTTGAATTTCTTCTCAGAAAATGGGGTTTTCCTTTCTATTGTAGAGTCAGGCTGCAAGTTTTCTGAATTTTTATGCTCTGTTTCCCTTTTTTTTTTTTTTTTTTTTTGTGAGGCGGAGTCTTGCTCTGTCGCCCGGGCTGGAGTGCAGTGGCCGGATCTCAGCTCACTGCAAGCTCCGCCTCCCGGGTTCACGCCATTCTCCTGCCTCAGCCTCCCGAGTAGCTGGGACTACAGGTGCCCGCCACCTCGCCTGGCTAGTTTTTTTGTATTTTAGTAGAGACGGGGTTTCACAGTGTTAGCCAGGATGGTCTTGATCTCCTGACCTCGTGATCCGCCCGTGTCGGCCTCCCAAAGTGCTGGGATTACAGGCTTGAGCCACCGCGCCCGGCCTGTTTCCCTTTTAAAACTGAATGCCTTTAAGAGTACTAAAGTCACCTCTTAAATGTTTTGTTGCTTAGAAATTTCTTCTGCCAGATACCCTAAATCACCTCTCTGAAGTTCAAAGTTCCACAAATCTCTAGGGCAAGGGTAAAATGCCACCAATCTCTTTGCTAAAATATGACAAGAGTCACCTTTGCTCCAGTTCCCAACAAGTTCCTCATCTCTATCTGAGACTACCTCAGCCTGGATTTTATTGACCATATCGCTATCAGCATTTTGGGCAAAGCCATTCAACAATTCTCTAGGAAGTTCCAAACTTTCCCACACTTTCCTGTCTTAGTCTGAGTCCTCTAACTGTTGCAATCGCTGTCTGTTACCCAGTTCCAAAGTTACTTCACATTTTTGGGTATCTTTTCAGCAACACCCCACTCCTGGTACCAATTTACCGTATTAGTCCATTTTCACACTGCTGGTAAAGACATACCCAAGACTGGGAAGAAAAAGAGGTTTAATTGGACTTATAATTCCACATGGCTGGGGAGGCCTCAGAATCATGGCAGGAGGCAAAGGCACTTCTTACATGGTGGTGATAAGACAGAAAAAATGAGGAGGAAGCAAAAACAGAAACTCCTGATAAACCCATCAGATCCTGTGAGACTTATTCCCCATCACAAGAATAGCATGGGAAAGACCTGTCCCCATGATTCAATTACCTCCCTGTGGGTCCCTCCCACAACACATGGGAATTCTGGGAGATAAAATTCAAGCTGAGATTTGGATGGGGACACAGCCAAGCCATAACAGGAGGTGTGAAAAGCATGTGGAGGTGTGGGAGGTATGAAGAGGTGTGAGTGGGAGGCGTGAGGAGGTGTGAAGTGTGTGTGGAGCTGTGGGAGGTGTGGGAAGCATGAGGAGGTGTGAACCTGCATGTGGACTTAGGAGCGGTGAAGGAGGGGATGAGGAGAGAAAGTGCTGCAGGAGCCTGGAGCTGGGGAGGGCAGCAGAAGGCTGGGCTGGGGCGCAGACCAGTCAGGAAGAGGCTGCCGTCCAGGGTAAGGGTGTGGAGGGCTTTGGGGTAGCATTGGCACAGTTGGAATGCAGACCTGTGCTGTGAGAGGGGTCCCTGGGGTATAGAGCAAAACAAAGGCTACAGACCACGGGTTGACAGAGAAGGTGAAAATGAAGACAAATCAGAGGCCCAACGCAGATTCATGATGCCTGGGCCTGGAGGGCATGGCGGGGAAATGGAGGGTGACCACCACTAAGAGGCACGGGGTTCCTTCTGGGGTGGAAAAGGTCTACAGTGGACTGTGGGGTCACAAGCAACTCTGAATATGGTACACTTTGAGATGGGGACAGCACAGAAAATGTGACTTGTATCTCAATAAAGCTGTTATTAAAAAAAAAAACTAAGAGTAGGGAGGATGTCAAGGAGCAGTCCCCTCAGTGGTCAAGGCCTCAAAGACTACAGGGGAGAAAGGCCCGGGGCAGGGGACAGTCAGGGTGTCCAGTGCGGATAAGAGACTGGACCGCTTTACCTTGAGCTGCCACAGGGCCTGGCCAAGGGCGGGCTCAGCTGACGGGGAGGCTGGCGGGGGAACGGGCAGGCCCTGGATGGCAGCAGGAGGAAGTGGGAGCACTGAGTCAGTTCAAGAGCATAAACTGCTTTCCACAAGCACATGTTTGTGAAATCCAAGAGAGAGGTTATCAGGGGGTTCAGACCTGGTTTTTAAGATGGGGAGACCTGAGCATGCTTGTGGGCAGACAGAAGGAGCCTGGGTCCAGAGAAGGGTAGACAGGGAGAGGCAGGAGGCAGGGAAGGGTGAAGGCCGAGAAACTGAGGCAGCAGGGAGGGGTCTGAGCATGGCAGGGACAGCCGTGGGGGTGCCATCTGCCTAACGACAGAGACCCCAGGGGAAGTGAGCTCGGGTTGGAGAGTCCCAGCTGCTTCTTGGGGAACCCAATCAGGAACTGAATGGTCGGTAAATGACAGCCCCACTTCCTTTCCCTCCCCTTCCTTGGGCGCCACACAGCCTCCGAAAACACCAGGGTTTTCAGGGCTTCCCCATTGTGGCAAAAAAGGATGGGAGGACAGGGGAGGGGAGCAGAATCAGGCCTGAAGGAGAAAGAGGAAATTGCAGTGACTTTCATCAGAAACCCTGAAGTCTGTCATCTGGTGAAAAGAAAGCATTTCTCCCTAGTGGCAAATTCCTTTCGGTTTTAGCATCATTTCTTCTGCTTTTGAAAGTCCCACCTAAAACCTCAGCAGAACCTAGAATGGATCTGGGGATGGTGCTGTGGGTGATGCTGGCTTTTGACTGTTGAAGGCTGAGCTGCAACTGGAGGATGTCCCCAGCTGGCCGCTGTCAGGTGCTGGGGAATGTTCAAGAGCCCTCGTGGGCTTTCCGCACCGCCCGCTCCCACAACGGGCCAAGGCCTCCTCATCCCCGACCTGCGGGTGCCTCGTGCCCCCTTGGTAACCCAGGCCTTCACCCCATCCTTTCGGACGACACAGGAGGGCCTAGAACTCTGCATGTGACGTACTTGTTTCGACAGAAGCAGAAAGGCCTTTGAGCAGCTGCTGGACTCTGCCCCCTGCCCTCATAAATCAGTCTGTTCACGCGTCACTGATTTGTTCCCACCCTTTGAACTCCTGCTTGACTATTTTTTTTTTTTTTTGGAGATGGACTTTTGCTCTTGTTGCCCAGGCTGGAGTACAGTGGGTACGACCTTGGCTCACTGAAACCTCCACCTCCTATGTTCAGGCGATTCTCCTGCGTCAGCCTCCCAAGTAGCTGGGATTACAGGAGCCCACCATCATGCCTGGTTCATTGTTGTATTTTTACAAATACAAAAAGAGACAGGGTTTCACCATGTTGGTCAGGCTGGTCTTGAACTCCTGACCTTGTGATCTGCCTGCCTCGGCCTCCCAAAGTGCTGGGATTATAGGCGTGAACCACCCCGCCCAGCCTATTTTTTTCAACTACTAACTCAAGTTGACATTTGCTGTCTTACAATCTTTTTGTTTGTTTGTTTGTTTTAAAGAAACAGGGTCTTGCTCTGTCATCCAGGCTGGAGTGCGGTGGTACCATCATAGCTCACTGCAGCCTCCATCCTACTGGGCTCCAGGGATCCTCCTGCCTTAACCTCCTGAGTAGCTGAGACCATACACAGGTGCAGCCCAAATGCCTGGCTAATTTATTTTATTTTTTAGAGATGATGTCTCCCTACATTGCCCAGGCTGGTCTTGAACTAGACTCAACTGATCCTCCCATTTCGGCCTCCTGAGTTGCTGGGTTACAATCATTTTTACTATGTCATAGTGATGTTTCTGGCAGAAATGTCCCCTGCCGTTCTCTGTGGGTATAACAGTGTCTCCTGTGCAGTCAGCAAAACTCAACAGAAGTCACCTCCAATGTCCCTGGCGGCAGTGCCTGTGATGAGCCAACGAAGCATGATGCTTCTAAACTGTGCTTGATTCAGAATCTCTGTAGCCATTTTACTTTATAAATCATCTCCCCTAAGCCAGGAGCCACATTTGGACACCCTAGTGTCTCCACTTCTGTGCCACCACTCTGGACACTTCATAATCCCCCTATCCTCAAAAGGGGTGCATCCTGATCCTACCTGCCTATGGGCTGAGACCCCTGAGGAGATCCTCGCAGTAAATGAGGGGGTCTGAAACTCTGAATGCACCAAGCAGACTCCAGACTAAAGAAACCAGTCTCGGCCCGGCGCGGTGGCTCAAGCCTGTAATCCCAGCACTTTGAGAGGCCGAGACGGGCGGATCACGAGGTCAGGAGATCGAGACCATCCTGGCTAACACAGTGAAACCCCATCTCTACTAAAAAAATACAAAAAAAAAAAACTAGCCGGGCAAGGTGGCGGGCGCCTGTAGTCAGTCCCAGCTACTCGGGAGGCTGAGGCTGGAGAATGGCGTGAACCCGGGAGGCGGAGCTCGCAGTGAGCTGAGATCCGGCCACTGCACTCCAGCCTGGGCGACAGAGCGAGACTCCGTCTCAACAACAACAACAAAAAAAAAAAAAAAAAAAAAAAAAAATGTTACAAATGCATGGCAAGTTGAAATTTTATATTATAAAATTGTTTGTGTATATACAAAGAAATAACAGCAAATACTCATGCACCCAGCACTCCATCCTTAATATTCCACCATGTTTGCTCCAGCTATGTTTTGTTTGTTTGTTTGTTTGTTTCTGAGACAGAGTTTCACTTTTGTCGCCCAGGCTGGAGTGCAGTGGCAGCATCTCGGTTCACTGCAACCTCTGCCTCCTGGGTTCCAGCGATTCTTGTGCCTCAGCCTCCCAACCACCACACCCAGCTAATTTTTGTATTTTTAGTAGAGACAGGGTTTCACCATGTTGGCCAGGCTGGTCTCAAACTCCTGACCTCACGTGATCCGCACACTTCAGCCTCCCAAAGTGTTGGGACTACAGGCGTGAGCCACCATGTCTGGCCCCAGCTGTGGTTTAATAAATAAAAATGACACAGCTGGAGCTCCCAGCCTACCCCTCCTGGTGCCGTTGGCTCCCAGAAAAGTAATCACTATCCTGAATTTGGTGTTTTTAAGCCCAGGCAGGCTTTCACTAGGTACACCTGTATTCATGAACCATACAGTGTACTGTCCGGCACGGTTTTGCACTTCATATGAATGCATTAATACCTTCCATAGCCTTCTGCAGCTTGTTTATTCCCCATGATTAGATGTCTGGAATATATCTATGTTGATACACACAGGTCTACTTCATGCGTCTTCAATAAGGCACAGCACAGTTGACCCCCGGGCAGCATGGGTTTAAACCGCATGGGTGTACCTATACATGGATTTTTTTCAACTGAATGGGAATCAAAACTATGATGTTCTCAGGATGTAAAACCTGAGTATAACAAGGACCAACTCTTTGTATATGCCAGTTCTGCAGTGATGTGAGTATGTGGGGGTCTGGGCATACTTGGGGGTCCTAGAACCAGTCCCCCACGTATACTGACAGATGACACTACTCCTATATAACAGGCCATAGCTGTGTAGCCCTCTCTGGCAGAGGGACACAGAAGGATGGTTAAGAGTGTGGAATCTGGAGCTGGCTTACCAGGGCTTGAATCCTGGCTCCACCAATTGTCAGCTGTGTGGCCTTGGAAAAGTCACCTGTCCCCTCTGTGCCTCACGTACCTCATCTGTAAAAGGAGACTAATAACACCATCCACCAGGTTTTCGTAAGCGTTTGGTGAATTGACAGGCATGCAGAGCACTTAGACAAAAGCCTGCCACCTAATAAGTACCACGTGGGTGGCTGCAACCCCTGCTGTTGGTATTATTAGTCCTTACATATGTTTCCCAAACCATGATTCTAAATGCACAACTACTACCAACTGTGACCACAGATGCTTTCTTAACCATAAAAGGAACTTTCATCTCAAAAAGGTTAAGCACCACTGACGCATTCGATATTTGTTCTCCTGGTCCCTCTGCGCTACCCACTTCCTGATATATTGGGGAAATTATGCAAACCCCAAGGCCCTGGTCTCCCCAGGCAACAGTCATTAGTCAGCTGCTTCAGTCTGTTCCCATATGCTGAGCATCCTCACTCACCAGAGCAGGGTGACAAGACAGTCAGAGTCCCCGAAATCCAGACACCGGAGTCCTCCTTTCTGCAGGGTTCCCTGAAGATACACAAGGGGACTCTGCGGCAGGGAGGGGATCTGCATTTGAGGCTGAGTCTCCAAGACACTGCAAGCAAGGGCAGAGCCTCTAGGCCTGCGTTAGGATGTTCTTTTCTTCCAAATGTCAGCTGTGGGCTGTAGGTCCAGGGACTCAGGACCTGGATAACCACCACCGCAGCCCCACTCATAGTCCTGTGTCCATGGCAGTGAAGGTAACTGGCCAGAAAAGGCAAGCAAGCACGCTGTCCATGCCATGAAGTTCTGGGAGGTGGTGGCCTGAAGCCAAGGTGTGCCTGGTCTGTGTCCCAGGCTGGCCAGGTGTGAGAGGCGTCACTGGAATGCAGGGTCAGGTTTTCACAGCATCCCCTTCCACCTTTGACCATGGCAAGCAGTGGCCCAAGAAGCTGGTCCTGCCTGCTCCCAGCCTCGTGCTGGCCCTTGGAATGTGGGCCCCCAGACTTTAGTAAGCTTCTTCCCATGTGATCAGAGGCCAACCATGATTGCCTCTCTGGATTTCTGTAGACCTCAGAGCTCCCTGGATGTGTTCGCACCCTTCTCTGGCCCTCCTGAGAGCTCCGCTGCATGGTCCTGTTCAGCTCACCTGGCACCTACGATCCTTCCTCAGGTGTGTACGTGTGTGTTTGCGTGTGTGTATGTGTGTATGTGTGCGCATTTGTGTATGTGCACCCCACGACACAGGAGCTCAGCTCCCACCCAAAATGTCCCTACTGTCAGTCCTCACAAGGCATTCCTCATTTCATAAATGATAATGGATAATGGTCTTCACCTTTACAGATAAAGGGCATCTCCACTCGCTGCCCTCCTTCCCGACGGCTCCTCTTCTCCTTCCTGTTCCCAGCAGCCCAGCTCTCCAGGCGGCAAGCACCTCTCCCCTCCTTCACCCCTCCATCGGCTCAGCAGAGCCTCCCTGTCCTCATAAACAGCTTGACTCCATCCAACGGCACCAATGCAGGCCGGCCCCCCAGAAGGCAGAACTCGGGGTGGCCCTGAGCCCCCACATGGATAAGTCAGCCCAGCAGCAGCCCGCGAGGAGGCTGGACTCTAAAGAGCACACCTCCCACCCACACCCTTTGTGGCTCTCAAAGTCAACCGAAAGCCACACCAAAGGCCGTCCTTCAGTCTCCCTGCTTTTCTGAATTGTCTCTTGTCCCCTGAGCACCTGGATTCAGGGGCAAGGCTGGTCAACCCCCAGGAACCTATGTTGCCGGTTCCTGGTTAGCTCCGTTGACCTTTCCAGGCCTCGGTGTCTATCCACGAGATGAAAGCATTAGGACAAATATTCATTAAGCTGCTTCTACTCTGACAGCTCCATGACTTGAAGTTCCTTCCCAGGGCAGCCCGTGTCCTCCGCCCTGGAAGCCCTGCAGGAACGGCTGCGGCCCGGCCGCTTCAGCCACAGAAGCGCACCGGCCTGCCCGCCTGCCCACTGCCTAGGCGGACTCCGTCTCGGCATCAGTTCCGCACAGAGGTGGAGGCAAATAATTCTGACCTGCCTCCCTGGCAGGATTCTCTCTCTTTGGCCTTGGGAAGGACAAGGGCTGTGGCCACACAAGGCCCTGCCGTCATTGTTATGTCTCTTAACTGCTCAGCCACAAATTGCAGTTCAGAGTTTACCAGCCAGGGCCCTGCTCCTAATTGTTCTAAATGTACTTAAGGAAGGTGACACCTTAGAAGCACAGAGGACGCGTTTCTCCCGGTGGCAAGCGCTGGCCCGCCGGGCCCTACGGCCCTGTAAAGGAGGGTCCCGGGCTGCATACGGCAGTGTGCGGTGTCATACCATTGTGCCCTGATTCTTGCTGGCTAATTAAGCAAAAGCTACAAAATAAATTCACAGGGAAAATACTCCAGTTTGTTTTTTTCCCCTCCTCACAAAATAACTTTCTGCTTCAGAAGTGAGAAGAATTCTGAGGTTTTAGGCTGCCCTGGGAACACCTGCCCTTGCTGGACATGTCTGGTATTAGATGACGCTCCCTGTGTCCTGCCACCGAGAGAATGACCATCCAGCCTCCTCGAGGGGAAGCCATGCAGGTAATGGGGGAAGCTCCTCACTGGGGTAGGGCCTTGGTCTGCTCCTGACACTGTCCCAGCTCACTGGGGCCTTCGGGAACAGCAACCAGGATGGCAGGAGACACACCCACATTCCTCCAGGAATAATGAAAAAAACTGGGACTAGCTGACCCCAAGCAGAGAGAACTCGGGGAAGACACAATATATGCTGTCAAAACCGTGACAGGCCGTGTGTCCTGGGAGGAAGGGTGACACGAGCTGTGCACAGCCCCACGGCGCAGGAGTGGGGGTTACCCAGCACCACCCTTCCATCTTCATGTTGGTCTGGACCCCATGATTCGCTGAGAACAAACCAGGCAAACCAGAAATTCCAGCTGAACCTGGAGCAGGGCCTAGGAGGACATGGAGGTTGGGGGCTTCCACACACAAAACCCAAGACTAGCCAGGAGCCCACTTGGTTGCCCCAGAATCTGATTCCGGTGAGAATACACCTGCTATGTCAACCTAAACCTAGGCCTTCACCTCCTGCTGGCACCCAAGGAAGGGGCCGTAGGAGCAGGACCAGGACATGGTGGGTGGAAACCCAACAGCCCAAATCACAGGTGGTGGCTTCCAACAAGAAGTTTCCTCCACAGCCATGCTGGCGTTTGCTTCATAGTGAATATCTGGGTTTGGGAAATATTTTGATTTCATTACAGTGAGTTTTTTTTTTTTTTTTTTTTGAGACGGAGTCTCGCTCTGTTGCCCAGGCTGGAGTGCAGTGGCGCAATCTCGGCTCACTGCAAGCTCCATCTCCCGGGTTCCCGCCATTCTCCTGCCTCAGCCTCCCGAGTAGCTGGGACTACAGGCGCCCGCCACCACGCCCGGCTAGTTTTTTGTATTTTTAGTAGAGACGGGGTTTCACCGTGTTAGCCAGGATGGTCTCGATCTCCTGACCTCGTGATCCGCCCGTCTCGGCCTCCCAAAGTGCTGGGATTACAGGCTTGAGCCACCGCGCCCGGCCGAGATTTTTAAATTGGATTTGACTTTCATTTAAATAGCAGCAAAACCACTGGTTCTTTTAAAACATGTATCCTAGAGGGGGGTCTCACAGAGATGAAGGAATGAAGTAAGTCTTCTTTTTTCCCCTGAAAACATCTCACACTTCCTATCTCTACTGTAAGGCCAGCCACTAAGTCACATCAGCCAGTCAATCGCACAATGGAGAAATCATTGACATGAAGTCTGTTTTCCCTGCTCAAGGCTGAGTTCCACGGAGGGAGAATCTAAGTTTGACCTCAAACAGTCTGCACAGTGTCTGGTGCACAACAAGCACCCGAACACGCCTGATGAAACATCCTAAATGTCCACTAGCGGATGAATGGATAAATGTCTCTATTCATGCAGCGCAGTATTATTTAACCTCAAAAAGAAACGAAGTTCTGATAAATGTTACAATGTGACGAACCTCAAAACACTATGCTAGGTGAAAGGAGAAGATGTACAAGAAGATACATTGTATGATTCTTTTGATATGAAATACTCCGGATAGGTAAATCCACAGAGATAGAAAGCAGATGGGTGGCTGCCAGGGGCTGGGGCGACGGGGACTGGGGAGTGATTGCTTAATGGGCATAAAGTTTCCTTTGGGGGTGATAAAAATGTTCTGGAACTAGATGGGGTGACAGCTGCGCAACACTGTGAATGTGCTGAACATCAATCAGCTGCAAGCATTCAATGGTTAATTTCATATTGTGTCAATTTTGCTTCAATACATCTTTCTTTTGTTTTGCTTTGTTTTGCTTTTGAGATGGAGTCCTGCTATGTCACCCAGGCTGGAGTGCAGTGGTGTGCTCTCAGCTCACTGCATCCTCCGCCTCCCAGATTCAAGTAATTCTCCTACCTCAGCCTCCCAAGCAGCTGGGATTACAGGCGCCCACTACAGCACCCAGCTAATTTTTGTATTTTTAGTAGAGATGGGGTTTCACCATGTTGGCCAGGCTGGTCTCGAACGCCTGACCTCATGATCCACCTACCTCAGCCTCCCAAAGTGCTGGGATTATAGACGTGAGCCACCACACCTAGCCCAATACATTTTTTTTTTTCTTTTTGAGACAGAGTTTCACTCTTGTCACCTAGGTAATAGTGCAATGGCGCAATCTTGGCTCACTGCAAGCTCTGCCTCCCGGGTTCAAGCAATTCTCCTGTCTCAGCCTCCTGAACAGCTGGGATTACAGGTGCCCACCATGCCTAGCTAATTTTTGTATTTTTGGTAGAGATGGGGTTTCACCATGTTGGCCAGGGTAGCCTGGAACTACTGACCTCAGGTGATCCACCCGCCTCTGCCTCCCAAAGTGCTGGGATTACAGGAATGAGCCACTGTGCCTGGCCCCAAAAAAAAAAAAATACATTTTTTTGAGACAGGTCTCGCTCTGTCACCCAGGCTGGAATGCAGTGGTGCGATCTTGGCTCACTGCAGCCTTGACCTCCCAAGTTCAAGCAATCCTCCTACCTCAGCCTCTCGAGTCGCTGGGATTATAGGTGCATGTACTATGCTTGGTACAGGTACAGGTACTATGCTTGGCTAATTTTTTAATTTTTTATAGAGATGAGATCTCACTATATTGCCCAGGATAGTCCTGAACTCCTGGGCTCAAGCGATCCTCCTGCCTCGGCCTCCCAAAATGTTGGGATTACAGGCATAAATCAGCACACCCAGCCAATACAGTTTTTTTAATTAAAAAAAGAAAAACACTTGTTGAATAAATGAAATGAATCTCCATGTTCCAGCTGAACTTTATGCTGCTTCGTGAAAGCTGGAAGGACGCAGCCCTCTCGCACAGACAGATGTGTGCTGTCTTCCCAGAAAATGAGTGTGGTCCTGATGGGGTCTGGCTCACGGCATGCCAAGTTGCTCACACCCCGCCCATTTCCCTCCTTATCTGCCATGACTCATGCACTACAAACAGACTGTCACACAGCCTGATGCGACAACATGACCTCTGACAGCTACGAGGAAGCTGTGGCAGTCGAGTCCAAGGTGCCAGGGAGAGTAGCCTATGGGGTGGGAACAGCCCACGGAGCAGACTCCACCGTGTGTGGGATTTTTTCTCACCCTGTGTTTTGCAGACTGTGTAGCTCAGCCTCACATGTGTGTATGCCATTTAAAAATCAAGGACAGAGGCCAGGCACAATGGCTCACGCCTGTAATCCCAGCACTTTGGGAGGCCGAGGCAGGCAGATCACGAGGTCAAGAGATCGAGATCATCCTGACCTACGTGGTGAAACCCCGTCTCTATTAAAAATACAAAAATTAGCTGGGCATGGTGGCAGGCGCCTGTAGTCCCAGCTACCCAGGAGGCTGTGGCAGGAGAATCACTTGAACCCAGGAGGCAGAGGTTGCAGTGAGCTGAGATTGCGCCACTGCACTCTGGACTGGGCAACAGAAGGAAACTCCGTCTCAAAAAAAAAAAAAAAGAAAAAGAAAAAAATCGAGGGAAAGAGCTGATAATATCACATGATGTCAAGACTGCCTCCCCAGCCCAGAAAGCCATGGTGAGGGTCCCTCCTGTGTGCCACAGGTACAGGTGGCTCCCAGCCCTCTCCCTTCTACCTATGTCTGTCCTTCCCAATTGACCTTGGCCCTTCAGGGAAGAAATCCCAGCTTCCTACCTCTGATCCCTGACACCCCGTAGTGATCCCTGTGTAGGGATCACTACAGCTTGTTCACTGAATGCATGAAACTCCCTAAACCATGAGAGAAACCAAAGCCTGTTTCTGACTTGCCTTAGCAAAAATGGTCAAGGTGATGATGGTGGAAGGGGATCTTGGTGACAAATAGTGAGTCTGTCCTAACCCAGGGGTCAGCAAACTAAAGCCTGCAGGCTAAGTCCATCCCACAAGCTGTTTCAGTAAAGCCTGTGAGCTAAGAACGGTTTTTACCATTTTAATGCATTGCATTTGCTGTTGTTATTGTTTTTTTTAAAAAAAAAAAAAGGAATATGCGGCTGGGCACAGTGGCTCACGCCTGTAATCCCAGCACTTTGGGAGGCCGAGGCGGGTGGATCACAAGGTCAAGAGATCGAGACCATCCTGGCAAACATGGTGAAATCCCGTCTCTACTAAAAATACAAAAATTAGCCAGGCATGGTGGCGCATGCCTGTGGTCCCAGCTACTTGGGAGGCTGAGGCAGGAGAATCGCTTGAACCCGGGAGGCAGAGGTTGCAGTGAGCTGAGATCGCGCCACTGCACTCCAGCTTGGCAACAGAGCAAGACTCCATCTCAAGAAAGGAATATGCAACAGAGACCATATGTGGCTCACAGGCCTAAAATCCTGACCCACATAAGCTTGAGGTAATCAACCCACTTGCAGAGTAAAACCATTTGGGCTTCATCTGTCCTCATAGGTTAATGGACTCTAAACTTCAGCCGCAGGAAACATAAAAAGTGAAATATTTACGAGCCTCTGCAGCCTTCAGGGAATGCTGTTGTCCCAGGTACTGTCTAAACAGTCTGCTGGGGCTATTTCTGTACTGAGAGAACTGGCCAGCCAAAATGTCAGGACCCAGACAGACCTTTCAACCAGGAACCGACTTTCCTCTTCTCACTGGAAAAGCAAGGCCAACAGGAACAGCCTGACAAAAGCGGCTCCTGGGATCACATGACGTTGTTCTTTGCAAAACCCTAAGATGCTTGCAGTGAGATTTTGCTGAGGGGCCTTTGTTCTTGCAAATATTCCTCTCTGGGCAGCTCTCCCCTCACTGTCATGACCCTTGCCTTCCACTCCCCATCACTCCATGCTGAGCAGCTAGCCTGGGGCTAAGACGGTGGGCACAGCAGCAGCGGGACAGCCATGGCTGGGCCCTGGAACTCCCCTGAGAACCTGCACTAGCCTCAGGACAGCACTCCGGCCCTGCCTCCCCGCTGGTCACTACCAGTTTCCGCCTGTCTGACTACAGAAAGGCAGGTGAGCAAGAAGTTCTAGCAAAGCCTGCAAGTAGCACAGTGTTCGGAGCCGACAGTGGGGCGCTCCTGATGGAGACCGCGGCGGCAGCCTCAGCGCAGCGTCTGCCGTGGGGAAGTCCAGGCTTCCTGGTGGTCACTGGGGTTGGATGCTGAATGTGCTGAGGGGCCTGATTGTTTCCCGAGTGCTGAGGGCATTCACAGGATTTGGTTCCCCCTCGGTTGGCAGGGCATCACCGAGGCACTGATGAGGCCACAGCCTCAGCTGCAGAGAGAAGAGCACGCTGCCACGGCTAGAGGAGAGGGCTCGGGAAACGGCTGTACATTTAGAAAGTGGCCTACGGGGAGGTGCTGGGGGTGAACGGCAGACCAAATGAGAATAAGGAAACCTTTCCATGCACACAGGCACACACATGCACAGGCACATCCATACACACAAACACAGGCAGAGACACACACAGGCACACACAGGCACAGACACACACAAACACAGGCACAGGCAAAGACATACACAGACACACACAGGCACATACACAGACACACACAAACACAAACCGGCACACACATGCACAGACACAAACACAGGCACACACAGACACAGACATACACAGGCACACAAAGGCACAGACACACACACGGGCACACACATGCACAGACACTCAGACTCACACACACACAGGCACACAGAGGCAGGCACGCACACACAGGTATACACACAGGCACACATACACAGACCCCCACACACACAGGTGCACACAGGCACATATGCACATACACACACACAGGTGCACGCAGCCACACATGCACAGGCACGCATGCGCATACACACACAGGTGCACACATGCACACACACACACACAGGTGCACACAGGCACACATGCTCATACAGACACATACAAAGGTACACACCTGGGTGCACACACGGCTCTGGCTGGCCATCAGCCCACTGAGCTGGCTCTGCAGGGAGCTGGTGCCAGGGGCTGAGGCCATGGGTGTGGGGCCCAGAGGTCAGGCTGAGCACAGTCCTTCCCCTTGGTCCGCCTTGTCTGTTTCCTAAGCCTCTTACTTCTTCACAATCACCAACAGGCCTAGAAGCTTCCCTCTTCACAACTCCTAGACTAGGGCCTGGCACATGACAGGTATTTGACAAACACGTCTTGACTAAACTGACTGCCAAGAGCCATAGCCGAAGCCCCTTTCTCCTGCAATCACCCATGTCCCTTTCTGAGCGTGGGGGACTAGTTCCTGGATTCGATTTTCAGGGGCCTCTTAGTTCCCTACCTGGCTAGGCTGCCTGGGACCATTTCCTCCACTGGTCGGCTCATCTGCAAAGGAGGGGCTGGGCTGCTGGACCCCCAGTGCCTTCCGCTCTCATGCCAGGCACTGCGATTAGGCTTGCCACATGCTCCCTACGGGTGTGCCAAGAGTCACCATCTTTTTACAAACAGAAAAGTTGCTGTTTGGTGGAAAAGTACTTTTGATGGCACAGTAGGCTGGAAAAGGGCAGGGTCAGCCCGCGGACCTGACCTTCAGGACAGTGGCTGGGTGTCAAAGCAAGAGCCCGGGTTCAGAGCTGTAGGCAACATACAGTGAGAATCTCAGCCAAGGGAGGAGAGGAGCAAAGGGATTCAGGACACGTGGCATCTCCTTAAACCCACGCCAACCCGTGGGATGAGTATTACAGTTTCTGCCTCCTCAGAGAGGTGGTAACTGGCCACGGGACCCACACTGGAGGCCAAGCCTGGATTGGAACCCAGATCTGCACCCAGGGACCCTGCTCCTTCACTCCCAGGGCTGCCTCCTGATTCATAAGGCTTTGCTGGCCTAGTGCCCATCATAAGCTCCCAACACCAACCGTTTGCCCCTACCATGAGCCGCGGGCCCTCACCACGAGCCGCTGGCACCATCCCACAGGACCGCATGACTCATGAACCATCCCTGCTGCAGCTGAGTGGAGGGTGTGGAAGTCCTTAGCAGAGTTTCAGAAGAGAACAGACCCTGATAAATGTCAGCTTCCCATCTGCCCTCCAAGGCGTGGTGAGGCCTCAGGTCTCAGTTCCCACATCAGTGTCCATTCATCACAGCACCTCTCCCCACGGAGAGAACTCGCTTCTCCATTTCCTTCCGCAAACCATGTGACTGCAATGGCAGGAGTTTGTCATGGGGCCCAAGACAGAGCTGAACCAGCTTGTTCCATTCTGCCAAACTCAGGAACCTGGAGAGTCTGAGTTCCAGGCTGGGAATTCCGAGGAAGAAGGGCTGGGATACATGGCTGCCGAGGTGTCACCGAGCCCACCGTCACACCAACTTCTGCCCCTGCAGGGCACAGACCTGTCTGCCCAGGACTGCCTGGGCACAGAAGCTACCGCCTTTGCTTCTGAGCCTCTACCCTAAAACCTGGAGGTGGAAGGCACCACAATTCCTCATAAGCAGAGACCCCCTGCCTACCTCAGGTTTCAGAGTCCTGCCCCTCTCTAAAGTCCCCATTAGGGCCAGGCGTGGTGGCTCACGCCTGTAATCCCAGCACTTTGGGAGGCCGAGACAGGCGGATCACGAGGTCAGGAGATCAAGACCATCCTGGCTAACATGGTGAAACCCCGTCTCTACTAAAAATACAAAAAAATTAGCCGGGTGTGGTGGCGGGTGCCTGTAGTCCCAGCTACTCGGGAGGCTGAGGCAGCAGAATGGCATGAATCTGGGAGGCAGAGCTTGCAGTGAGCCGAGATCGCAGCACTGCACTCCAGCCTGGGCGACAGAGCGAGACTCTGTCTCAGAAAACAAAAAATAAATAAATAAAGTCCCCATTAAAATGGCGATTTGACACAGCGCTTAGAACAGGCTCTGAGTCAAAGGCCTTGGTACAAAGCCTTGGTCCCACCACTTCCTCATGCAGCCGGGAGCAGAAGTTCAGCTGTTCCCCAAAGCTGGCACAAGGAGCCACAGCTGGAAACAACAGGCACCCAGCACTCCATGTTCCAAACATTTGGGGCGAGACAGACACTGCAAACAGACGAGAGAGTTAGAAGAACCAGTCCTACCACAGCTACCTCCCCGTGTTCCCAGGCTGAACTGGAAGGTAGAGATGGAGAAAAAGAGTTAACAGCCTGCTACCAGCAGGGCACCTCACCCCAGGTCAGAAAGGAGAAAGACACAGGGGCACTGCTCTCAGGGACTGGGCAGGAAGGGGGCCCGGGCAGATGCTTGCTGAGCTGGGACTGTTTGCAGATGGAGTCCCGGTGGAGCCTGACCTGTGCCCTGGTGATCTGGAGGCACCAGGCACTTGGAGGGTGATGCTTGCTTCCTCCTGGGATTTTTACAGGTAGGAGGACCCCCAGGCAGGCAAGGAGTGAAAAGCAGCCAGGTACAGGGTCCTGAAGACCCTAGTTAGGCATCCAGCCTGTCATCCAGGTGGCCAAGTGGGAGTGGAGGGGCCTCAGTGGTCCCATAGCTTTCTAAGAAAAAGCCCTAAAACGGCTTTTCGAAAAGGGGCCTAAAGCCATGGGGCTGCCCCCTGAAGAAGGAATTAGGATGGAAAGGAGACCAAAGATGGGGCTAGGAAGAAGCTGAAGTCCGTCATGTCCACATGGCCACGTGGCAGAGTTTCCCACAGAGGCGGCACCAGAGCAAGACCAGAGGCCAATAGGCTAGCAGTCATGAGACAGTGTGCCCCTCCCCTGGGCAGCCTGGGAAGATGGAAGGGGAGAGGCTGAGAGCATGGGGCACACCCTCTGCGCCAAGCCCTGCGGCTCGAAGCCTGGCTGGCCTTGGACAGGGTGGGAGAAGCTTTAAATTAGATGTAAAGATTTAATAAAGGAGTATGGGCCGGGCACGGTGGCTCACGCCTGCAATCCCAGCACTTTAGGAAGCTGAGGCGGGCGCATCGTCTGAGGTCAGGAGCTCGAAACAAGCCCGGCCAACGTGGTGAAACCCTGTCTCTACTAAAAATACAGAAATTAGCCAGGCGTGGTGGCACACACCTGTAATCTCAGCTTCTCAGGAGGCTGAGGCAGAATTGCTTGAATCCAGGAGGTGGAGGTTGCAGTGAGCCAAAATCACACTACTGCAGCCTGGGTGACAGAGCCAGACTCCAAAATAATAATAGTAATAATAATCACCGAGTATGACTAGAAAGCCACAGGATCTGCCCAAGAGGTCATTAGGGGTGGAAAGAGACTTAACCTGGCAGAATTTAAAAGCAGTGATTTAGGGGGAAGTAAATCAAATTGAGTCATGATCGCATTACCCTCAGATGTGTACCCAAGGGCAGCTGGGGCTGCGTTCTGCAGCATCGTGTGCATCGCATGGAGGCTCAGACCGGGTAGTGTGGGCAAGCGTTCTCACCTCTCTGAGCCTCAGCTGGGGGGTAACAGTGCCCTCTGGGTCACCAGGGAGGGTAAGATGAGTAAGGCCCAGGTACAGGGACCCCGCAAAAGGACAAAGGACCGACAACAATAGGAAAAAGCTTCCTCTCCATCTCGGACTTCCCCTTCCAGTTCATTCCCAATTCCCAAACTGTCCCACAGCTTCCTTCACACCGTCCTCTCCTCCTCCCCACCCAGCTTCAGCCTCGAGACACCTGCTTCTTCTCAGAGGACTCAGTCTCATTCAAGTCTCCTGATGCTTTAATATATCCATTCCCTTCAGTGCTCCGAATTATGCCTTAACCGTGCTCTATATATACTTTGATTCTCTGCAACCCAATTTTGCGCTCCTGGAGAACACGAGGTTGCATTTAGAGGTGGGTATGTTTTCCCATTGTTAAAAGGTTTCATGGCCGGGCGTGGTGGCTCACGCCTATAATCACAACACTTTGGGAGGCCGAGGCGGGCAGATCACTTGAGGTCAGGAGTTTGAGACCAGCCTGGCCAACCTGGCAAAACTCCATCTCTACTGAAAATACAAAAATTAGCCAGGTGCAGTGGCAGGTGCCTGTAATCCCAGATACTCGGGAGGCTGAGGCAGGAGAATCGCTTGAATCCAGGAGGCGGAGGTTGCAGTGAACCCAGATCACAACAAAGCAAGACTCTATCTCAAAAAAAATCAAGAGGTTTCACATACTGTACATAAAAGACAAGCCTCACACTCAGCACAGATGTGCATCGAATCCCAGCTCCACCATGCACTGACAGTGTGACCTTCAGCAAGTCATCTATAACCTCTCAGCCTCAGTTTCCTCCTCTGGAAAATGGGGACAATATCAGTACTTTCTTCAGAGAGTTCTGGTAAAAATAAATATGACCAATTGCTTAGAAGTGTGCTTTCTTTGCCAGGTGCGGTGGCTCATACCTGTAATCCCAGCATTTTGGGAGTCTGAGGTGGACAGATCATGAGGTCACGAGGTCAAGAGATCGAGACCATCCTGGCCAACACGGTGAAACCCTGTCTCTACTAAAAATACAAAAATTATCTGGGCATGGTGGTGCATACCTGTAGTCCCAGCTACTTGGGAGGCTAAGGTAGGAGAATCACTTGAACCTAGGAGACAGAGGTTGCAGTAAGCCAAGATCAAAAGTATGCTTTCTTAAACTTACTTCTGAATTGTTAGCTGTTAGCCCCTTCTCCAAAATCGCATTTACTTGGTCTGAGATGGAGGCCCAAGCAACAGTCATTCTTAAAGCTCCCCACTTTAGGTAATTCCAATGGTTTGTGTAAGAGAAAGAGGGGGTGAGGGGGAGAGGAGGAGATGGGAGGCAGAGCTGGGTTGGCGACAAAAGGCCGACCACTTTACAACTCCCCAGAAGTATCACAGTTTTGTCAGTAAGCCAGAAATAGCTTTGTTCTGCCAGGCTCTGAAATGCCAGCACTCAGAGATGGAGACCTGCCACCTTCTCCAGCCAGCCACCCTGTGCCCTCAGGCGAAATGCTCTTTGCTGTGGTGCCCGCAGAGCTGGGAGATACAAAGAAGACAGGGCCGTGATGGGCCTCGGGGCTGGAGTGGCTCTGTCTGCCTGGTCACTTTTTCCCTTGCTCAGCATTTACTCACCAACCAGCAGACAGTGCAGAAAATGTGCAGCCCGGCCCCTAATCCGGCTCTAAGTTCAGAATTTGCATGTGATTACCAGAGAGCTGTGGCAGTTCCCTGCATTTTCCTCTTCCCCCACTGCCCCCCAAAAGGGGACAAATATAAAGAGCTCAATGTGCAATACCACCACTGCCACAGTTCTTGAGGTAACATCACCTCACCTGTCTTTTGCATCTTGCTGGAACCACCCCACTTCAATTACAAAGCCCAAGTGTCTGTGCAATGCAGCTGACTGCCTGAACTGGTTTGCTGGTTTAAAGGTAGTACTTGGACAGACAATACACATTACTCTCCGACTGGAAAATATGCTGATACGCTGGACTTATAAGAAGTCTCTCAGCATAGACCCATTTTTAAAAGATTATAATATCTACTAAATATCGCATACGCTATTTTTTAACCAAAAGTATTTCTTCGAAATTTTCAGTCAGTGGCTTCCACTGTACCAGAGCAATCCTTTTCCTACTTTTTTTTTTTTTTTTTTTTTTTGAGACAGGGTCTGGCTGTCACCCAGGCTGGAGTGCAGTGGTTCAATCTCCGCTCACTGCAACCTCCGCCTCCCGGGCTCGGCCTCCCACCTCAGCCTCCTGAGTAGCTGGAACTACAGGCAGGCACTACCACACTCAGCTAATTTTCGTACATTTTGTAGAGAGGAAGTTTCGCCATGTTGCCCAGGCTGATCTTAAACTCGGGGACACAAGCGATCCTCCCGCCTCCGCCTCCACAATGCTGGGATTACAGGCGTGAGCCACCGCATATGGCCTCTTTTTTAAAATAAGTGACTTCTTCTCAAAAAAAAAAAAAAAGAAAAGACACTTAAAAGGAATGAGATGCCTGCTTGCACAGGGTCTCTGCCCATCCGACAGTTCTTAAATTACCCTCACCAGGTGACACCGTTGGCGTCTTCCCCTTCGGCAGAGTCCTAGTGAAAATTGATATCTTAGTACTTGGAAAACTAATGGGAATCAGAAATGATGATGCCCGTGATGACTGCGCACCGCGTTATTAAACCTTTGTGCAATGCGTTACAAAGTATTTGCAAAGTGCTCAACAATTACTGCACTCTCAATTAAGTCAATCATCACCAGTAAAGCAGCGGCCACGTTAATTCACCTACTCTCCGATTAGCTTATTGAATAATATGCCCCATAAAATGATTTTTGTGTGCCTGTAAAAGAGCCCCAGTCAACTTTTATGGCCTTTTCTTGGGGCCTCTCAGATGAGCTCAGGCAGCAAGTCTGATGAGCGGCAGCAGCTCGGAAGCTGGGTGTTACCCCAGCCTGCCGTTTAGCAATCTGGTGGAATGAGTTAGTAAGCCGCAGTTCAGTAGAACTCCTAAGCCGGAGGTTCAAAACATCTCATCAAAAACAGCACGGTCCCACCCTACCAGCGCTCAAAACAGCAGTGTCGGGCCCAAATCTGGAAGCTAACGTGCAGAGAGGACCTTTCCAGGACGGTAGTTAGGTGCCTTGGGAGGGGGGCAAATTCTAGAGTTCAGGCCTCCCTTGGGGGCACACCTTCCATCCGTACTAACTGGCGTGTGCAGGCGCTGCTGCTTAGCGCTTTGCACGGAGAAGCGCCCCGAACCCACCAAACGATGCGGAGCCAGGGGCAGCGAGTGACCGGCGGCCCTCAGTCCTCCCCTTCCTTCTCCTCGCCCCTTTTGGGAATGGCAGGGAGTTTCCTATGAGAAATGCCGGCAAGCAGGACAGGATTCGGACTACCCCAGAGCCGGAGCCTTCTCCCTACATTCTCAGCCCTAGGGCCGGACCCGCCCCCGCGGCTGCCATCGTCCCTGCCCCCGGCGCCCCGCGGGGACCACTCCGCCAGGTGAGCGGAGCCTCTCTGAGACTCACCTGCGTGAAGTACAAGTTCATCAGCGTGAGGGTGAAGAACTGCAGGCACACGGGGAAGCAGTAGAGCAGCCAGAAGACGAAGGGGCTGAGCGAATTGGCCGCCACGAAGTCTTTGAAGTAGAAGGAGAAGAGGACGGTCCGCAGGGAGGCCCAGAAGAGGCAGAGGAAGAGGAAGACGCTCTGGTAGCTGAGCCGCTTGTGACGGTAGCGCAGCACCAGCCAGAGCTGCACGTAGATGAACACGAAGAGCAGCGCGTAGAACACGGTGTAGACGACGGTGAGGCCGAGCTTCACGTAGGGGGGCACGGCCGGGGTCAGCGTGGGCGGCAGCGAGGCGAGTCGTTGCGGGCCGGGGTCCCACGGCGGGTCTCCATCGGCCCGGGGGCGGCGCTGCCGCGCGCCGGGGGCTTCAACGCTCATCGGGGCTCGCGGCCCGCCGCGCCCCCCGCGGGGCGGTCCTCTGCGCCATCGCGCTCCGCCCGCAGCCCCGGAGACTGGAGGAAACGAAAACAAGCCGCAATTCCTCCCCCAGCACTCACATGTATTCACTGGGGCGGCCTTTGTCTGCGATTGGCGCGCCGCGCCCGCGCCCCCCGCGCGCCCGACCGGCCCGCGCGCCCCCGCCCCGGCGCGCCCGCCCGGCCCGCCCTCTCGCCTGGCACCGCGCCGCCTTCCCCCGACGAACCTCGGCCCGCCCTAATCCTCGCACTCGCGGCGCTCTGCAGTGCGCGCCGCCCAAACCGCGCGGCTCCTGCCACGGCCCCTTCCTCCATCCCGGGGCCCAGCGCGCTCCCACACTGGCGCCCCCAGAGCCGCGCGCCTCCTCCGGCCTCCGCCCCCTCCCAGGACCCTCCCAGTCCCAGGGGCCGCGCACTCGCCCGCACTGCGCGCCCCAGAACCAGCGGCCTCCTCCCCGGCCCCGGCACCGCCCCGCGCGCCCCAAAACTTCCCAGCTGCGCCGCGCGCGCCCCCAAAACTTCCCAGCCGCGCTCGGCGCCTCGGGGGATCTCGCTCCTGGCCTCGTGCATTCTGCTGCTGATTGCTTGTTTTGCAGAAGTTAATTCCTTTATTTAAAAACAAAAAATGTTTTTTTAAAAAAACTTTACAAGTCCTTTCCGTCCCCCTCTTTAAAAATAAACCTTTACGACTCTGTAGCTATGAATTGGCCGGCGTCTGGAATGACGTTAATTTCTAAATGCAGAAATGCCAAAGACAGGGTTTGTGTTTTTGAGGTCAAATTTGTATAGTCGGAGTAAGGAAACAGACGGTGCCTGCGGCTGCTGCCTCCTTTCGGATGCAAGCTGGGCTGTTTTCTCCCGGAGAGCCTCACGCGCTCCCAGCGCCTCACCTCCCAGCGACGCAGCTGGTGCCGGGAGGCGCGCGGGCCGCGGGGCAGTGGATGGAGCCCACTGGGCTTCAGAGAGAAGTGGGGCAGCTGACGGCACACAGCCTCCCTTGTCCAATCCAACCCATTCCGAAGGAGGGTCTGTCCCCGCCGCCCGAGAGCCCTTCTCTTTTGCTTTTGCTGAGCAGCTCGCTCCTCGACGCTGTACCTGGACTTAGTTTTTGCCCCGGGGCACCACGCCACCCTTGTCTTGGGAGAGCTGGGGAGTGCTCTGGGAAAAGAGGGAAAGCCGGGCTGCTCTCTGGAAACATTGCTGGGCAAGCGTTTCTGGTAAACAGAAGAAAGAAACCCGGATTTCCGAGGCTCCAGTAGTTGTGATTTCTTTTCTTACTCCACTTCGTGTCTAATTGTGTGTTCTTTTTCCAAAAGAGGGCCTGGCATATCCACAATCCACCCTGGCTTTTGCTCAGAATTACTTAGTGGCTACAGCGCACCAAGCGTATTCCAGGTGGTTCATTGGGGCCAAGTGTGCCTTTGGCGTGGAGCTCCTTTTCTAGTTTTTCTATCTTTTCTCTCTCTTCCTATCGCTATTTCAAGAGGCAATATGGAATTGGTCTCCGCCTCTGGTCTCGTTCCCCTCAATCCCCGTTCTGAACACCGCAAGTGGAATGATGGAGTGATCGTTCTAAAGAACACCTGGCCGCTTTACTCCCGGGCTTAAATGCCTTTCCATTGCTCCTCATAGTTCTGGGGATAGAGTCTAAACTCCTACCCTAGCTTACCTCCCTGGCTTATCTCTTCCAAGGTGTTAAACAGTGTTAACTTTCCAGAACTCTCCACCCACCGTACTCTCAGGATTAGGCTAGGGTTTCACCTGTGTGCTCCCCAATCTCCTTGCCTAATTGTTGGTTCCCCCCCACCCCCCGCCCAACACATTTATGTGTCCTTATGATAGAAACTATGTCTTGTTTACCAGTATCTCCCCTGGCACATTGGAAAAACATCCGCATACATTTTATTATACTGTTTTATTATACTGAAGAAATATTGTTTGTCAACAGAGGTCCAAACTGGTATTTCTCCCTCCAGTGTGCATGGATTCTACCTCATGATCCAAGAGGGCTACTGGCTCCCTAGACATTGAGTCCACATCCCAGGCCAGCGTCAGGAGGAACAGGGGAGACTAAAGAGCCCTTGTTTCTCCTGTTTCTGGAGCCTTCCCAGAAAGACCACACAATGCATCCACTTTTAGCTCATTGGTAGGACTTAATTACCCTAGTAAGCTGGCTACAAGAGATTGGGAAATGTAGTTTTAGTCCCCACGGCATTGTACACAGCTGAAAGTCATGGTTCTGTAATTACGGATGAAAGGGTGAATGGATTTGGGAAAAACTAGCCATCTTTATCATGCCTTCAAAGCGGACAAAAAGAATGCCAGATGGCTACAACAGTTCCCCTTTTTGACTACCTAGTATCAAATGTGTTTCTTATCATCTTTACAATTCTGAAAATAAGGATGATATACAATAAAGATGCTCCCACTTTATATCCCTTGTACAACTGGAAACTATTCCAAGCCAGGTGCTCACGCCTGTAATCCCAGCACTTTGGGAGGCCAAGGCAGGTGGATCACCTGAAGTCAAGAGTTCGAGATCAGCCCGGCCAACCAGGTGAAATCCTGTTTCTACTAAAAATACAAAAATTAGCCAGGTGTGGTGGCACATGCCTGTAATCCCAGCTACTCTGGAGGCTGAGGCACGAGAATCACTTGAACCCGGAAAGCGGAAGTTGCAGGGAACCGAGATTGCACCACTGCACTCCAGCATGGGCCACAGAGTGAGACTCCATCTCAAAAAAAGAAGAAAGAGAGAGAGGAAGAAAGAAGAAGAAGAAAAAGGAAGGAAGGGAGGGAGGGAGGGAGGGAGGGAGGGAAACAGAAAAACACATTCCCTCTTTCCCCCCAAAAGGATCATCATTTTCTGTGTCCAGCTCCAAGCCCAGGAGTTCTGGGTGACAGCCATTCCTCTAATTCTATCACTATCTCCTCTCAACATTCTGTATCTTACGGACTAAATTATTAAGTTATCCATCACTAGTTTGTCCTATATAAAATAGTAGAGAAAAAAAATGTAAAGGAAAGGAGAATTCATTATTAGGTTGGCACCAAAGTAATTGTGGCTTTTGCCATTCAAAGTAATAACAAAACCAAACTACTTTTACATCAATTTATGAAATACATATATATGATACAGCAAGAAAAAAATATAAGTTAGAGTTCTTGTTTTTCTGACTGGTCCTAAAGCTGTAATTGGTATTTATGACTGCTCTCCTTAATGGACATTACAAAATCTCCCTTTCCCTTCATCAGGAATCTCAGCTAGTCAGGGGTAGCCCTGATTTCTGAGGAATCTAATCTCGTTAATGTTTGCCACTGGACATGCCAGTAGCAAGAGGCACTACCATGACTGAATTCTATCTATTCACCTTTTTATGCTCATCATGTAACAGCAACTCTGCTTCCCCTTAATAGTTACTATCATCACAGCCAACACCATCATACTATTTTTTGCAATACATCCACTAGCATGAGGAGTCTGAAGTAGCCAGGGTCTCAACTTTTATTTCAATTAAACCACACTTGAATATCCTGGGGTAGAAGAGTTCCTCCTTGGTTACTAAGACCTTCAAACTAGCCAAGTGTAGAGGCAAAGGAACAGGAAACACAAAAATTTGCAAGTAAGTCATTGCGTGTTAGCGAAAGGCATCATTCTCTTGGTTCCTGTAGCCATGTATACTGACTGCCAGGACAAATAGCACTATATGTCAGCTTTGGGTTCCAAAGAAATTCTATGTATTATAGGATACCAATACTACCTTTCTGTGCGCTGTTGTCCTGCAGGCACAATAACTAAGTCTATAGTCAGTTATTCCACTACTGGATAAGGCCAGCTGCTACTTGAGGGACAGAAATTCGCCCACCAATTTCTTCTTTTAGTATAAACTGAGGTCCTTGTTCAGAGCAATGTTGTATAGGATACCATGATGATGAGCGATGCGTTCAGAAAGTCCCGAGACAATAATGCAGGCACAGGGGGCAAAGAAAGTCAGTCCAAGTTCAGAAGCATTGTCTATTACATCGAGCACAAATTGCTGATGTCCTACATGATTAAAGGTCTATGTAATCTGCTTTCAGGTGGCTATCTAGGACTTCTCCTGAGTTTGGTACCTCTTGGAAGACTCGGAGTTGGCTGGCGATGCTCATGAAAAGCCAAGTCAGCCTTGGTGGGGATGTCCAGATTGTTACAAAATGGATCAATCAGTCCCTACCTGCATGGTCACTGTGTCCATTAGCCCATTGAATAGGCAGTGGGCTAACTGGGGGCAGAAGACATCTTCCATACCAGGACAGGTCAATGTGTCCACCTGAATGCTGAGCGTCTCCAGTAGAGCTGGGTGTTTTGGGGAACCCGACTTGGTGGCTTGATGGATCAAAATAACATGCAGCTTGAGATGGGCAGCTCAAACTGCATGGTAATCTGACTTCTTGATGAGACATTCAGTCTCTTTCACAGCCCAGGAGCCAGCCAACTCTTTTCTCAAAAGAAAATAGTTATTTGACAAATAAGGCATGTATGTGTTCCAAAACCCTTATAATTGACGCTGTGATTCTCCTAACATTCTCTTGTCACAGGTAATGTACACCTCTCCAATCTGCCATGGACACTTTGAGCACCGTTAGATCCACTGAGTCACAGATGACAAAACAGATGGCATTGCAGCCTGAACCAAATGGAGCATCTCGTCTGCCCTGGGCCTCTTCTCAAAATTAGCTCCCTTTTGAGACACCCCATAAGTGGGTCAGAGAAGCACACTAATGTGACAAATGTTACTTCTGTAAATAGGACCTCAAAGCATTATGCTTCTGTTTCCTATTTCCGGTGTAAGGTGTAATATCTCAGCCTTCATTTTGGAGGAGCTATCTCAACCTAGACTCCCTGAAATGCTTCCGTGAGGTCACAGGCCCCTGTAGACTCATGAAATGTACATGTCTCTTACATGCCTAGAATAACTGCCATCCCTGCCTTGTAGGTCCTTACAGCGTGATGTCATTAATGTAGTATCACTGTGATGTCCTGAAGAACATTAAAATGATTAAGATTTCTGAAGACCAAATTGTGGTGTGGACCAGAGTTGACCTAACCCTGAATGAGATGGGAACGCATCCTTACTAGATGAGACAAAGTGGCTTTTGGAGTTCTTCACTTATTGGAGAAAAAAAACATGTTCCTCCAGGGGCTGTGTGGGCTTGCTGTAATGAAGTCACCACCATATGAAGCTTATGATTACCTGTTTTATTTTCCAAGACCCCTCCATCTGTGTACCAACGGAGCAGTTAGATGAAAAAGTGATGGGAATTTACCACTTCTTTTTTTTTTTTTTTTGAGATGGAGTCTCACTCTGTTGCCCAGGCTAGAGTGCAATGGTGTGATCTCGGCTCACTGCAACCCCTGCCTCCCAGGTTCAAGCAATTCTCCTACCTCAGCCTCCTGAGTAGCTGGAATTACAGGCACCCACCACCACGCCTGGCTAATTTTTTTGTATTTTTAGTAGAGACAGGGTTTCACCATGTTGGCCAGGCTGGTCTTGAACTCCTGACCTCAGGTGATCCGCCCGCTTCAGCCTCCCAAAGTGCTGGGATTACAGGTGTGAGCCACTGTGCCTGGCCTTTTTTTTTTTTTTTTAAGATGGAGTCTTGCTCTGTTGTCCAGGCTGGACTGCAGTGGCATGATCTCGGTTCACTGCAACTTCCGCCTCCCAGGTTCAAGCAATTCTCCTGCCTCAGCCTCCCAAGTAGCCAGGATTAGGAATTTAGTGCTTCTTTGGCATCCAAGTTTCAGTCTGAGAATTGGATGTGGGTACAACACTCTCTGTTGGGATGGTGTAATTCAGACCTAGGGAGTTTTGATTTTGTTTTTGTCAACTATATTAAGCAGGCCCATAGAGGACCGCCCATCTCATTTGTCCTAAAAGCTTATATCCAATTAGTTTCTGCCAAAGATCTTTGATGTGCAGGCAATTCTGACTGTCAGACTGGCCATTCTCAGACTGGTCATGATCATCATGCCTTCTATTGGGATAACCTCTCCCTTACTGGTGGTTGTGCTGCCATTGACCTCTGGCACCCAGGATCCTGGCAAACATGAGGGAGTCCACCCCTCTCCAGCAGCTCTCAGTAGCATCCCTGATGTACAGAGTATAGCCATGACAGTATTTTTGAGATATACTTCTCTCACCAGTGTCTCGGTGCCTTGACAAAGGGAGTGTCTTCTGGTCCCTCTCCAGGGACCAGTTAGGGGATTGGTGAGTGAGATTTGCACAATAAATCCACAGCAACAGTCCTATTTCCTTGGATTCCTGCTTCTACATTATGCTGGATAATTTCAGGCCTCTCAGCTTCTCTTGAATGATGTGGGCTGCCATTAATTCTAGGTTTCATTCAACTAATGAACCAGACAAACAGACCCCTCTCTCTGCTCCAGGAAGCATATTGAACTAGAATCTCTTGGTAAACAAATGTTCTTTGCCTCCTAGTCTGGTTTAGCACCCTCAAAATCCATTCCCACATGTATTCCAAAGACTTTTTTCCAGTATAAAGAGCAAAGTCTTGTAGTTACTTTGGTGTGTAGTTCTCCATCTAGGGTTGGTTTTATAAAATGAGGGATATATTGGTATCTAGTTCGGTCTTTGAAAACAATGAGAAGTGGGAGATACAAGGCAACTTGACTTCCTCAGGCAAGAACCTTATAGTTCTTCCAGCAAAGCGGGAACAGCCTCCTCACACAGGGAGAAAGGGCTGCTTTCTGTGATAAGGGGAGCTTTGTGCACTCAGTCCTCAGTCCCATCTGTCCCCATTCTCCATCCCCTGATTCCAGCTCTTTCCAATCAGTCCCCAAACTATCACGTAAGAGACCAGAGGAGGCTGTGCATTTAACAGATGTTGAAAATCAGAAACCTGGCTCAGTGCGGTGGCTGACGTCTGTAATTCCAACACTTTGGGAGGCTGAGGCAGGAGGATCACTGAGGTCAGGAGTTCGAGACCAGCCTGGCCAACATGGTGAAACCCTGTCTCTACTGAAAATACAAAAACTATCTGGGTGTGGCTGTATGTGCCTGTAATCCCAGCTACTTGGGAGGCTGAGGCAGGAGAATCACTTGAGCTGGGAGGTGAAGTTTGCAGTGAGCCAAGATCATGCCACTGCACTCCAGCCTGGGCAACAGAGTGAGACTGTGTCTCAAAAAAA
>NW_016824383.1:2946165-2951753 GCF_001698545.2 Rhinopithecus bieti
AAAAAAAAAAAAAAAAAAGGAAGAAAGAAAGAAAGAAAACCAGAAACACACAGGCTCTCCCTTTTGGCCATGGTTGCAAAAGATGAAATATTTTTTTGGCATCATCATTGAAAGTCATCAAAAGTCCTTGGTTTTCAGACTGTGTGCCTTGAACTAGAATTTCAGCCCTTGCTATTCACTTCTCAAGCTATCCAGCCATTAGAATCAACCACTTTTGCCCACAGCTCTTAAATTCTTTGTGTCCCTCATACTGTTGTCTGGCAGCATCACTCTGTTTCTGAAAACTTTAATGTCAATGGGATCTTCATTGTACTGGGTTACCTTTACCGCTGGTGACAACAAATGACAATTTATGCCATGAACCATCTTAACACTATCTCAATTTTCATTTTCCTCCAGCTCAACCAGACATAATAACCAAGCTCAAATTCTCACCATTCTCTGAGAGTATGTGGCTGCCAATACTCCTGGTGTCTATTTCTATATTTCCTGGAGTTATTGGTCGCAAGCAACAGAAGTAAGATTTGGTTAATTTAAGCAGTAAAAGAATTCATTGAAAGGCACATTATGTAGTTCACAAAATCTTCAAGATTGCTGGAGGAACTTGGAGATTAAGAAGAAGGAATGATACCCAAAGCAAGGCTGCAGGACTGGTTCTAGAATAACATCACTACCCCTACCACTGGCTCTGATACTAGTAGTTTGCCCCACAGAAAATACAAATGCTAGACACTGGAAATTGCTTGTATCCGGCAAGAAGAAAGTTGTAAGTGTCAGAAAATCTGGCTAATAATAGATTAATAGTAAATGTTTGTCTTTCTTACATATCTAGATGTCAGTTGTTGCAAGCATTGATTCAACCATTTAAAAAATCTGTCAGGGATCCTGGCTCTATCTATCTTTCTTCTCTATCATCCTTAGCATATTGGCTATAATCTTCAGAGTTGTGCTCTCATGGTTGCAAGATGGCTGCTCTAGCTCCAGCCACTACATTTGCATTCAAGGCAGAAATTAGAAGAAGACAGAAGGAGTGACTCCTATATCAGGAGGACAAGGTTTTACCAAAAAAACCCAAGTCAGGCCTCCACCTATATCTTTCTGGCCAGAAGTGTGCCATAAGCCATCTGGAGCTCTAAGGGAAGCACTCAGTTGGCATGTCCAGCCTCTATAGCAGGGACAAGCAAAGGGAAGAGGTTACAAAGGGTTTTGGATAAGTGAATCCCTCTGTAGCATAGATTATGCAGTCCATGCTTCCTTAAGTCACAAGCTTCCAATTCAAAGTCTGGAGCAGGGGCATTTGATTAGCAGAGCCTAGACCACGTGCTCTCATCTTAGCAGCAAGAGTGGCTGGGAGCATGACTCCCTGGCATCTGCCGCTTCTGTGGAAGCTTCCACTTGGTTCCTTTCAAGTGGGGAATTTCCCAGGTGGAGAAAGGGAGTGCCCAGGCTGGAAGTCCAGATGGGGACAAATACCTTTTCCTACTGTTACAGATCTTCCTAGATTATGTTATGCATGTTGTTAAAAGTTGAAAATTGTTCCAGCATGGTGGCTCACACCTGTAATCCCAGCACTTTGGGAGGCCAAGGCGGGTGAATCACCAGAGGTCCGGAGTTCGAGACCAGTCTGGCCAAAATGGTGAAACCCTGTCTTTACAAAAATACAAAAATTAGCTGGGCATGATGGCAGGTGCCAGTCATACTAGCTACTCGGGAGGCTGAGGCAGGAGAATTACTTGAACCCCTGGAGGTGGAGGTTGCAATGAGCCGAGATCACACCACTGCACTTCAGCCTGGGTGACTGAGTGAGATTCCATCTCAAAAAAAAAAAAAAAAAAAAAAAAATTGAAAATTCACGTTTTGGAAAATGTATATCACATTTGCATGAGATTATCTTTTTTATTATCTGTCCTCAGGAATTCTTTTCTACTTCCTTTTAAATATTTAGGGAGTAAAAAGAAGGTAAGCTAAAGATGGAATTCCTGGTTTGCAACTTGGCTGGTCTCTGAGATCAGGCTACCAACAGGCGTCTCTTGCAGTTCCAAACCTCCTAGCCTGCCTCTATACTGCTCAGGACTCCAGGAACCCCCAGTGTGAAGCTCCTTCGTTCCACTGACAGCAGCATGTGCGATACCCCTCCCAGAGTTTATTAGAGAAAATCCCACTGGGGCTACCTGCTTGAATTAAGATCTGGTTTGTAATTTATGACTGGAGGGATGAAGACAGTTTAACACAGATTTATGGTGATAGTTGCAGGACTTGGTGAATTTACTAAAAATCAATGACTTGTGTACTTGAAATGAGCGAACAGACCCCTCCCATACTTCCTGCCCAATAAAACATGTCTGTCTGTGTTCCGCTTCAGAGGACTAGAATTTCCAAGGTGGCAAGTAGCTCGTTTCAACAACCAAATCCATGCTCGTATTTCCCTGGGAAGGAACACTTTGTACTGTTTGGTTCTGCTGATTCCGGCTATAGAAATAAATTATCATTAGGAACCATATAACCAGCCGTAGCCTGCTCAATCTAGAATATTAATAGAGGCCCCCAGAAAAAACACACTAGCCAGAAGGAATGTCAGTCAACTAAGGAGGGCAGACCCCTTAAAAAATGGAAACCTTGACCTAATAGCAGAGAATCCCACCATCAGGCTGGACTTATTCATATTCATAGTTGTACATTGTTAGAGGAAACCACCTCAGCAGTTAGAGTAGAATTCTAAAAATTCAAGCTTTGAAAACTTAGTGTCATGTGGCTCTCAGTCTCTGAATTCTGCCCATAAAAGACTTTTTGTTTGCTCTAAGCAATGACCAGTCCTGCTCCACCAAACCTAAAGTGTTAGAAACACACAGTTACCTCTTCATTTTCAAGATCAGCACGTATTAGGTGTTAGATTCATTATTGAATGAACAACTGATTCACTGGCTGGAATGTTTGTTCTTAGCCACTCAGGACAAAGTCTACATTTTTTGTGAGCTTTTTCGTTTAAGTCACAATCTTAAAATTTGAATGCTAAGAGTTTCAAAGGTTTTAGGAGTGCTGAGATTCAGGGAGTAGGTAAGATAGCATAAGTGATAAGTAGGGTTTTACAAGCTAAGATTATTCTTGTGTAAACGCCAGGAGTGTTTTAGAAGTTCCTATTTTAACTAACAAATTGTACTTTTTGTAAGATATACATGAATTTTATGCCTATTTTTTGCTCTCATGTTTGTAATTCCTAAATTGAAAGACCATTAAGCATATCAGATTTTTAAAAAACATTATTGAATAAAAGTTCACTCATTTCAAAGTGTATAAGTCAGTGATTTTCAGTAACTTCACCAAGTTGTGCAACTATCACCATAAATCTGTCTTAGACTGTTTACATCCCTCCAGTCATAAGATAAAAATCAAATTTTAATTCAAGCAAGTAGTTCCAGTGGGATTCTTCATAATAAACTCCAAATCTAGGACAATCCCTAACTAGTACCTAAGCAAACAGGCAGGTGGTGTAACCTTCCTAGAGTTGCTCAGAAATGCTCTCTTAATGATTCAATAATTTCATTAAAACTTTGGTATTAAGTGGATCTGAGGTAAAAAAGGAAATTTAGTCTACAAGGTCAAGAACATAGACTATTTCCTATTCACCTGGAAACAGAATGAAATTGTTGCTATAAAGGAATCTTAAGAAGCATGTTGGGCCGGGCGCGGTGGCTCAAGCCTGTAATCCCAGCACTTTGGGAGGCCGAGACGGGCGGATCACGAGGTCAGGAGATCGAGACCATCCTGGCTAACACAGTGAAACCCCGTCTCTACTAAAAATACAAAAACTAGCCAGGCGAGGTCCCAGCTACACGGGAGGCTGAGGCAGGAGAATGGCGTAAACCCGGGAGGCGGAGCTTGCAGTGAGCTGAGATCCGGCCACTGCACTCCAGTCCGGGTGACAGAGCGAGACTCCGCCTCAAAAAAAAAAAAAAAAGAAGCATGTTAACATCATACCCTTGGCCGGGCGTGATGGCTCACACCTGTAATCCCAGCACTTTGGGAGGCCGAGGTGGGTGGATCACAAGGTCATGAGTTTGAGACCAACTTGGCCAAAATGGTGAAACACCCTCTCTACTAAAAGTAAAAAAATGAGCCAGGCGTGGTGGTGTGCACTGGGAATCCCAGCTACTCAGGAGACTGAGGCAGAAGAATCACTTGAACTCGGGAGGCGGATATTGCAGTGAGCTGAGATCAAGCCATTGCACTCCAGCCTGGGTGATATAGCAAGACTCGCTTCCCCCCACCCCCCCAAAAAAACATCATTCCCTTCTCCAGGAAGTCACAGTGAGTGATTTTCTCAAGTTTCAGAGGGCAAATTAGATCCAGTTCTTACCAGAAGTTATTGCAAAGGCATTTAAGCTGCCTGATAATGTTCAATGTTCTTCCTAATAGGTTCCTATTTTCATCTCCAGAAAAGGCAGTGTTTCAAGGAGCTCATGCAGGAAGACATGGCTAGTTGCACCCACACAACTTCATTACATCGAAGGGACTGAGCACTGACCAGATCTTGCTTTCAGTAGTATGAGATTCATGCACTGCAGGGAAAATTAGCTATTATGATTGCACCATGGGTGTCCCTGGGCACACAACATGTATAGCCATTGATAGTGGTTGAAATCTCCAGGCTTTGGTGAACTATGCAAGAAAGGCTTTACCTATGGCCCTAGGGCAGGGTAAAAGGAATGAAGGTGAGGGATACGTTGAAAGTAGTGCTGAGAAAGCAGTTCCAGAGGCCGGGCCAGATCCAGTTTTTGTGGGGCCTGCAACCTTATTCAATACTGGAGATCCTCTTTAAGGAAAGAAACAAATGGAAGAACATTCCATGCTCATGGATAGGAAGAATCAATATCGTGAAAATGGCCATGCTGCCTAAGGTAATTTATAGATTCAATGCCATCCCCATCAAGCTACCAATGACTTTTTTTCACAGAGTTGGAAAAAACTACTTTAATCTTCATATGGAACCAAAAAAGAGCCCTCATTGCCAAGACAATTCTAAGCCAAAAGAACAAAGCTGGAGGCATCATGCTACCTGACTTCAAACTATACTACAAGGCTACAGTAACCAAAACAGCATGGTACTGGTACTAAAACAGAGATATAGACCAATGGAACAGAACAGAGCCCTCAGAAATAATACCACACATCTACAACTGTCTGATCTTTGACAAACCTGACAAAAACAAGAAATGGGGAAAGGATTCCCTATTTAATAAATGGTGCTGGGAAAACTGGCTAGCTATATGTAGAAAGCTGAAACTGGATCCCTTTCTTACACCTTATACAAAAATTAATTCAAGATGGATTAGAGACTTAAATGTTAGACCTAAAACCATAAAAACCCTAGAAGAAAACCTAGGCAATACCATTCAGGACATAGGCATGGGCAAGGACTTCATGTCTGAAACACCAAAAGCAATGGCAACAAAAGCCAAAATTGACAAATGGGATCTAATTAAACTAAAGAGCTTCTGCACAGCAAAAGAAACTACCATCAGAGTGAACAGGCAACCTACAGAATGGGAGAAAATGTTTGCAATCTACTCATCTGACAAAGGGCTAATATC
>NW_016824383.1:2952065-2962756 GCF_001698545.2 Rhinopithecus bieti
AAAAAAAAAAAAAAAAAACCCCATTAAAAAGTGGACGAACGATATGAACAGACACTTCTCAAAAGAAGACATTCATACAGCCAACAGACACATGAAAAAATGCTCATCATCACTCGCCATCAGAGAAATGCAAATCAAAACCACAGTGAGATACCATCTCATACCAGTTAGAATGGTGATCATTAAAAAGTCAGGAAACAACTGGTGCTGGAGAGGATGTGGAGAAATAGGAACCCTTTTACACTGTTGGTGGGACTGTAAACTAGTTCAACCATTGTGGAAGACAGGGTGGTGATTCCTCAAGGATCTAGAACTAGAAATACCGTTTGACCCAGCCATCCCATTACTGGGTATATACCCAAAGGATTATCATGCTGCTATAAAGACACATGCACACATATGTTTATTACAGAACTATTCACAAAGCAAAGACTTGGAACCAACCCAAATGTCCATCAATAATAGACTGGATTAAGAAAGTGTGGCACATATATATACCATGGAATACTATGCAGCCATAAAAAAGGATGAGTTCGTGTCCTTTGTAGGGACATGGATGCAGCTGGAAACCATCATTCTCAGCAAACTATCGCAAGAATAGAAAACCAGGCTGGGCGCAGTGGCTCAAACCTGTAATCCCAGCACTTTGGCAGGCCGAGACGGGCAGATGACGAGGTCAGGAGATCGAGACCATCCTGGCTAACACTGTGAAACCCCGTCTCTACTAAAAAATACAAAAAACTAGCCGGGCGTGGTGGCGGGCGCCTGTAGTCCCAGCTACTCGGGAGGCGGAGGCAGGAGACTGGCGTAAACCCGGGAGGCGGAGCTTGCAGTGAGCTGAGATCCGGCCACTGCACTCCAGCCTGGGCGACAGAGCGAGACTCCGTCTCAAGGAAAAAAAAAAAAGAATAGAAAACCAAATACCACATGTTCTCACTCACAGGTGGGAATTGAACAATGAGAACACTTGGACACAGGAAGGGGAACATCACACACCCGGGCCTGTCATGAGGTGGGGGAGTGGGGAGGGATAGCATTAGGAGATATATCTAATGTAAATGACGAGTTAATGGGTGCAGCACACCAACATGGCACATGTATACATATGTAACGAACCTGCACGTTGTGCACATGTACCCTAGAACTTAAAGTATAATAATAAAAAAGAATTTTTTTTTAAAAAAAAGAAAGAAAAATAAAATTACATATACAAAACTTAATACTAAAGTGAATGTTTATTTAGAACAAGAAATTTATTTGGAACAAATTACAAAGTTTCAGAAGACCAATACTACAAATATCACAAAACTCAGAAGAATAATGCAATGTTTTTGCTTAGTAATTGCCCGAGGTACCTCTGCATTTTTTTGGCTGTATACCCCTCTTCATATAAAAATGATTCTGCACACCTATAGTCCTAGCTACTTGGGAGGCTGAGGTTGGAGGATCACTGCAGCCCCTGAGTTCGAGGCTGTAGTGAGCAATAATCATGCCACGGCACTCCAGCCTGGGCAAACAAACGAGACCCTGTCTCTAAAAATGAAAATTAAAAATAAAACAAATGACAACAAAAGAATAATTCTGCAATAATATCTTTCTGTAGAGGGAATAGAAAGATAATTCTTTCCTCTTGCACAATTGATCACGCCTTGTTTTTGTTATTAAAGTTCAGGAGAGTTTGGTTCAGCTTCGCAACTCGTTAGTCTTGTAGATTCTTAGGATTGTTTTCAAGCTTGAGGACATGGTAATGAACTTTTCTTTCATTTATGGTTCAAAAGCTTTCAGAGCATTTCAAGTTTTCTTGTGCAGCAATTAATCTTAAATAGTCTTTGAGTTGACACTCTTCACCTAGTTTATTGTGATGTCCATGTACTGGCATAGTATGAGTTTTAAGGAATCTTCATGGTTCAGGCCCAGCCTGCAGGAAGGGAAAACAAAGGCTACCCCATAAAGAATGCAGGCCAGCACTTGAGGCCCAAGGAACTTGGCCACACCCAGAGCACCATTTGCATTTTTCCTCTGCAAGGCAGAGCACAGTGACTGCTTTGTGTTTAGAGAGGGAAGAAGGACCTCTGTGCCCACAGCACAAGTAAAGGCCTTCTTGGGACAAGAGTCATCCTGTGTCTTCTCATCTGGAGACTAGGGGACAATGGGAGAGAAAGGAGGCAGGAAGGCAAGCCAAGGGGTCCTGCAAGTGGGAGCTTTCTGAGCTCTGGGAGATCCAGGTCTTGGCTGGTAGGATTTGGCCGGGAGGCCCCGCTTCAGACAGATGCCCTGGGAGTAGACAGACCCTGCTAGAGTAGACAGAGAACTTAAACTTGGTCCAAGAGCACCTAGAAGCAGATTCTTCACAAAGTGCCTCTTAGTTGCGCTCTCAATGTGGGAAAACAGCAGGGATTGCAATTTCAAAAGGAATAATGCTGGATCTCATACTGGGAAATCGACCAAAAGGAATCAGCAGAACAGGGTAGGGGAAAGCCTGGGTCTTACAGGGCTTTTCCCAGGAGAACTGGAATTACAGGTGCTAGGAAGCAATTTGGAGAGTCAGTGGATGGGTGAGTGGCTGCTCTGCTCTGCACACGACCACAGCAAAAAGCCACAGGAGTGGCTGCAGCAGCCACGGCCTGACTCATGTATGCTGCCTCAGCACGTCTGGGCTGTGGGAATATTGCCAGCCTTCTGCTTGAACAACCTCCACAACCAAGCCTCAGGGCGATCATCTATGGCAGTCTGATGAGAGCCCACCACCAGATTACAGCAGCAGCCTGCACAGTCCCCTCTCAGCAAGCTGGGTGAGTTTCTAGAGCAAACTGGGGCCCCAGAGAAGGAGGCAGGCCACTGGCACACGGATGCCAGCTACTGAGGTGAGAAATGGGTCGCTCTGAGTTCTGCTGGGATGCACAAGTGCTGTGCTTCACTGAGGTACTGTAAGCACAGCCTTGTCGATACCCACAGCTCTTCCTGTCCAGACTAGGCCATCAACCTCACAGAGCTACTGTGAAAATGAAATATTAAAATAATGCATGTAAGTGCCTAGCCCTACATCTGGAACATGAGAGCCCACCAATTGGGAGCCATGAATGCTGTTGATCCTGACAGTTTAACGGTGGTGATGGAAGACCTTGAGCTGTTCTTACATTAATGGTGACAGGTAGATGCTGGTCTGCCTCGCTCTTTATGTCTCTCCCCCTTGTAACAACTGACTTGGGGCTGGGCGCGGTGGCTCAGGCCTGTAATGCCTGAGGTCAGGGGTTCGAGACTAGCCTGGCCAACATAGCGAACCGTATCTCTACTAAAAATACAAAAATTAGGCCTGGCGTAGTGGCTCATGCCTGTAATCCCAGCACTTTGGGAGGCCAAGGTGATCACTTGAGGTCAGTAGTTCGAGACCGGCCTGGCCAACATGGTGGAACCCCGTCTCTACTAAAAATACAAAAATTAGCCAGGCATGGTGATGTGTGCCTATAGTCCCAGCTACTTAGGAGGCTGAGGCAGGAGAATCGCTTGAACACAGGAGGCAGAGGTTGCAGTGAGCCGAGATCACGCCACCGCACTGCAGCCTGGGCAGCAGAGTGAGACTCCATATCAAACAAACAAACAAACAAACAAACAAACAAAAAGTGACTCAGCCATGCATGGCCCTGAAATGAGCAGTCACTTACTAGCTGCACAGTTTCCCAGCTCCAGGACTGAGAATCACAGGATTAAGATGGAAAGAAGGAAGTATACAATTAGGGAGGGCTCAAGGGACAATGAGGAACTAGGAATGTAAAAGAAAAAGAAAGGACACAGAAGAGTAGGGGTTCAGACAGCACAGCCTGTGTGAGCTGCGAGGAATGAGAGCGAGCAGGTTTCGGAGAAGCCTAAGGAGGTCAGACCATAAGAGGTAGAGGGGGAGGAGGACCACAGATTGGAGTCAAGCCAATCAAATGAGCAAACGAACCAAAACAACCATTTTAAGGTGTTAGAATTAAACATTTTAGGCCGGGCGCGGTGGCTCAAGCCTGTCATCCCAGCACTTTGGGAGGCCGAGACGGGCGGATCACGAGGTCAGGAGATCGAGACCATCCTGGCTAACACGGTGAAACCCTGTCTCTACTAAAATACAAAAAACTAGCCGGGTGACGTGGCGGGCGCCTGTAGTCCCAGCGACCCGGGAGGCGGGAGGCGGAGCTGGCAGTGAGCTGAGATCCGGCAGCTGCACACCCCCCCCAGCGCCCCTCCAGCCTGGGCGGCAAGCGAGACTCCGTCCAAAAAAAAAAAAAAAAAAAAAAAAAAAAGAATTAAAACATTTTAACCCCACAGTATTGTTGTTCATTTCCCCCTAAACCACGTCTTATTAATCGTATAAGCTTATTGTGTCTCCCCTAACAGCACCGATTAAGGAAGCTCAGGGTTACGGGACCCTTCCCCTAAAGGCACAGCAGCTAACTGAGGTTCAGAAGCTGGCCCAGAAAGCGCCTCATGTCTAGGCTCTGGAACCAGCTGGCCCCCAAATTGTGGCCCAAAAAGCCCAGTGAGGACTCACCGCTTCCGCCAAACCCTGGGATGAGATCACAGGCCAAAATTCCATGGTTATAATAGTGGCCGGCCTGGAGCTGATGACCTTATGAACTGCAAATTCCCCTGCTGGCCCTGTCGGCTGGTGTCCTTCAGTATGCGGCCAGGCTCTGGACTCTGGTCCCCCTCCCCAGTCAAGGGCAGTGAGGCCAAGGGCCAGTGAGGGCAGCCCCAGTTCTGTTCCGCTCCAGTAAGTGCGGCTCGAGTAATGGCATTTAACTCTGAGCGGCTGTGGGAGGTTGGAATCTGGTCTGGATCGCTTTTTGACTCTGCAACAGGCAAGGCTGGTAGAGAGAGTCAATGCTGGACCGGGCACGGTGGCTCACCACTGTAATCCCAGCCCTGGGAGGCCCCAAGGCCCGCAGATCACCTCTGAGGTTCAGGAATTCGAGACCTAGCATGGCCAAACATGGACGAAACCCCATCCTCTCCTAAAATACAAAAATTAGCCAGCATCGGCGGGCAGGTGCTGTAGTCCCAGCTACTTGGGAGGCCTGAGGCAGAGAATTGCTTGAAACGCTAAGGAGTGGACGGTTCAGTGAGCCAATACCCGAGCACTAGCACCTCGCAGCCTAGGGTGACAAAGAGCTAAGAGCTCCATCCTCAACAAAAAAAAAAAAAAAAAAAGGGAAGAGGCCTTTGTTGTTGATATTAGTTGCAAACCCAGGAAGCGATGGTCTCCAGCTGGGAGCTGAAGGTGCTCGCTCCTTCAAGCGGGAAATGGCGCAGATGGGTGTTATGCTTCACGAGGGTCTGTGTTTACACAATAGAGTCATGCATATTCAGCAGTCTGGGGCAAAATCGATACATATTTTTGTGAGGGGAGCTTAGTGTTATGTGCAATAGGTAAACACATAGTGTAACATACTTCCCAGTTCACGCGCGCCTCGGGTTTGCGGGGTCGGGACGTTTGTGGGGGCCTAGATTGGGCTCTTTACTGTTGGTGGAATTGGGCTGCTTTATGGTCAAAGGTAAGCAACTAGAGAACACAGACAGTTTGTGTGCAGTCCTAGATCTGATTGCAACTGGCGGAGGTGTGCAGTTGCTTGTCAGGAAAGAGTGTGTGTCAAGATGGTCCTCTGTCCAGGTCGAAGTTTTAGTGTCGTCTGGGTTTGTAAATCAGTAGTAGGTATATTTGCTTGTTAGCTCCTATTTGTTAGGGGAGTTTAGGCAAGGAGTGTGGTTTTTGCCTGTAGGAATTTAAGAAGTTTGCATGCCTGCCAACTTTGAGTCCAACCTGTCGGTAAGTGTTTGGCTCCTTAACCTAGGGTCTGTCTTAGTTGATACAAGGAAGTGTCTATTTCGGTCGTTTTGTTTTGTTGTGTTTTTGAGACAGGGTCTATGCCTCTGCTCGGCTCACTGCAGCCTTGACCTCCTGGGTTCAAAGTGATCTCCTACATCAGCCTCCCAAGTAGCTGGACTACAGGTGCTGCACGCGATCAGCGACCTGGCCTTGTGTGTGTGTGTATGTGTATGTGTGTGATTGTGTAACGGTGTGTATATGTGTGTGTATGATGTGTATGTATGTGTAAGTGTGTGTGTATGTGTGTGTATATGTGTGTGTAATGTATGTGTGGTGTATAATGTGTATGTATGTATGGTGTCGTGTATATGTGTGTATGGTGTGTGTATATGTGTGTGTATGTATGTGTGTGTTATATGTGTGTATGTTGTGTAAATGTGTGTGTATGCATGTTGTATGTGTGTATGCTGAATTGTGTGTGTATAGTGTGTAGTGTATGTGTGTATGTATGTGTGTGATGTGTGTATGGTTATGTGTGTAATGTGTGTGTATGTGTGTGTGGTGTATGGTGTGTGTATGTCGTGTATAGTGTGTGTATGTGTGTATATGGATGTGGTGTATCTGTGTGTGTATGTGGTGTGTGTACGTGTGTATGTGTGTGTAGTGTGTGTGTATGTGTGTGTATATGTGTGTGTATGTGTGTTTGTGTGTATGTGTGTGTGTATGTGTATGTATGTGTGCGTGTGGTCTCCCTATGTTGCCCAGGCTGGTCTTGAATTCCTAGGCTCAAGGTGTCCTCTCACCTTGGCTTCCCAAAATGCTGGGATTACAGGCATGAGCCATCGCACCCGGCCAGGGATGTCTATTTTGGTCTCTCAGATCATAACCTAAGACAGATACACACCCACCCTTGTGATATGTGCTTAAATAGCCATCGGCAAACGGTGCCAGGAAAGCCCATGGGAGGGAGCCCCAGGCTGTTGGTGAGAACCTGAGCAGCTGTCACCACCATCGGAAGAAGTGGTCTGGTTGGTGTCAGCAGACGCTGCTCAGCAGAGCCTACTGGAGTGAGAGGCAGGCCAGAGCCCCGGCAGGAACCACTGACCAAGAGTAGCTGAACACCAGGATCTGACTCCATAGAGACTATATTAGTCAAGACCGTCTGAGCTGCAAACGTCATAAACCACATCTCATTTACTTCAGCAAGAAAGGAAGCAGGGTTAGCCAAGGAATTGAAGCCCAGGCTGGCCTGAGACATGCCAGAACCAGGTGGAATCTCTGGCAGATGCCTGCTCCCCAACAACTCCAAAATGGGGTCTTCTCTCTCTGGCAGGGCTGCGGCTGCTACAGCTCTGCATGCGTTTTCAAAGCTCTGCCAGGGGAGTGGGTCTGTGGCTCACACCTGTAATCCCAGCACTTTGGGAGGCTGAGGTGGGAGGATCGCTTGAGGTCAGGAATCTGATACCAGCCTGGGCAACATAGCAAGACCTTCATCTCTGCAAAAGAGCAAAAAAATTAGCCAGTGTGGTAGTGTGCACTTCCAGTCCTAGTTAATCAGGAGGCTTAGGCAGGAGGATCACTTGAGCTCAGGAATTCGAGGCTGCAGTGAGCTGTAATGGTACCACTGCACTCCAACCTGGGTGACAGAGTGAGACCCCAGCACTTAACAACAACAAAAGAGTAGTCAGGAAGGCAGCTTCCGTCCGCAGGTGTAGCTGGAGAATTCCTGGGGACAGGGTCAAGGGTCTCACCCTAGGGTGAAGTCTCCTTCACCCGCTTCTGCATGGAAACTCCTTGACAAGTGGTTGGTTCAGCCTATGCCCTTGTAGCAGCACAGGGCTTGGCTCTAAACAATCAAGACAACTTCTCTAGTTGAATATATTTGAGAAATGCAGGGCTAGGCAAGGTGTGTTAGTCGGCTTGAGCTGCCATGACAAAGTGCCACAGACTGGGAGGCTTGAACGACGCAGATCTCCAGTTCTGAAAGCTGAAAGTTGGAGGCCAAGGTGTTGGCAGGGCTGGTTTCTCCTGATGCCGCTCTCCTTGGCTGCAGACAGCCTCCGTCCTCTGTGTCCTCACACGGGCTTCCTTCTGTGTGTTTCAGTGTCCTAATCTCCACTTCTCATCAGGACCAGTCATATCGCATTAGAACCCACACTGATGGCCTCATTTTACCTTAATTACCTCCTTCTATTTGGAGAGAAGGCCCTCTCTCCAAATACAGTCACGTTCTGGGTACTGCGGGTTAGAGCTTCAACATGTGAATTCCGGGGGAAATACCCAGCCTGTGACACAAGGCTCACCAGGTCATCTGAGGTGAGTGGTGGCGGAAGGGAAGATTGCCTGTGATCATCATTCCTGCTGCTCAGTGGCTTCTCTCTCTGTGCCAGGCTTTTTCTATGTACTTTTCATGCAGTCGGGAAGTAACTCCTATTATCCTTGTAATGACCAATGAATTGACATTTCCCAAGAGGAGCAAAACGAAACAAGACCCAGGTATCTGGACTGGTCTTGAACTGGAACAGGAAAGATGCAGGCAGATGACGGTTCACTGGAGCAGGCCCTGTTCAGCGTGTGCTTTCATCCATCTTCAAAGCACATTTGCAACCTGTTGCTTGTCCAATGTGTTGGTTTCAAGATCATTAGTTAATCAAATCCATCAACAGATGTACTTAATTTACTGAATTTACTAAAGATTTACTTGGTGTTAGGCATGGAGCAAGACAGTTGGAAAGTTTGCAACGTTCCCTTGCTCCTCTGTCCCCACCTGCCCAGGTCCTACCCTTAACTATTACTATTGGTTTCTTTTGTAGCATTCCAGAGTTTTATTTTATTTTATTTTCTGAGATGGAGTCTTGCTCTGTTGCCTAGGCTGGAGTGCAGTGGCACTATCTCGGCTTACTGCAACCTCCGCCTCCTGGGTTCAAGCAATTCTTGTGCCTCAGCCTCCCCAGTAGCTGGGTTCACATTTTAGTGGAGAAAATAAGGAAGATACTCAAATGAGCCTATGAGTACACGTTGTAGTAAGTCCGATGGAGGAGGAAAAAGAGATGCTCTGAGGAGGAATAGCGAGGGACAGCACTTGGGCTTGGGTGGTCGGGGAAAGCTCTGGCTCAGCGACATTCAGCTGAGATCCACCGAGCTATGAGAGGGCTGTTGAGGCGTGGATAGGACTGTACAAGAGAAGGGTCATTCCTCGAGCCCAAAGCCTGTGGTTTTCTAATACAATGTCATTTGTGGGTTCCCTGTTGGCTCATCAACTACTAAACACGTCTTATGTGCCCAGATTGGTACCAGGCAATTTGGGATAGGATGAAAACAAAGTAGAAAACATGCTGTTTGACTCCAAAAAACTTACCTCCCAGTTGAAGAAGTGAAAATAACCCAGAAACAACCACAGAGTGCTTTACGGAGTCAGGGGATATGGCTGGGCGCGGTGGCTCACGCCTGTAATCCCAGTATTTTGGGAGGCCGAGGCGGGTGGATCACGTGAGGTCGGGAGTTGAAAACCACCCTGGCCAATATGGTGAAACCCCATCTCTACTAATAATACAAAAATTAGCTGGGCTTGGGTTACTTGCCTGTAATCCCAGCTACTTGGGAGGCTGAGGCAGGAGAATCGCTTGAACCCGGGAGGCAGAGGTAGCAGTGAGCTGAGATGGCGCCACTGCACTCCAGCCTGGGTGACAACAGCAAAACTCTGTCTCCAAAACAACAACAACAACAACAGAGTCATGGGTTAGGGGAGGAAAGAAGGCGAGATGGAACCAGGTGTGATTTATTTAGCTGGTGGGAAAATGGAGAAGGCCTGACAGGCAGAGAATCGAGGTGGGTATACTTGTCTTAGGGAGACAGACCGTGGTCCTGGAGTCATTGGTGTTGAATCCCAGCTCCTCCCTGTGCCAGCTGGGTGACACGGGGCAAATTATTTTTTCTGTCCAAACTTCAGTCTTCGAATCTGGAAATTAAGTTGTGTTTCTACTTCTTATGTGGCTGCAAACATTAAATGAAGTCAGACGAATGTAGGATTTTGGAGAACGAAATGCCTGTGGCCCACAGCCGCCTACGATATGGGGGTGGACATCTCCTGGGGGGCGGAGCCGGGTGAATTTCCAGTGTCGGCTGCAACCACCAGCTCAGCCTCCTGGTTAATTACCATCCTTAGGGCTACAGACAGCAGGCCTCATCTCTGCCCCCTAATTAGCAGTCCTAACTAAGTGATAGGTGGGTTTGGTGGAAACCACACACAACTACTGAGGAAACCAGCTGGGTTTGTAAAAGGAAACCAATCTCCCTGTCCCTCTCCCTGCCCCGCTCCCTCCCCACTTCTCTTCCCTTTCCTTCTCTGCAGTGACCTAGCATTTCACTCAGTACAGCCAGCTTTCAAAGAACTCTAGGCAGCATCGCTCCCTCCTCGATGAATCAACTCTAAGGCCATTTATCTCAACTCATAACGTGAAAATAGTTAAAATCAAGAGTGAAACGAAGTTATATTTCCCCTAGAGAATCAAGAGTGAAACTGAAGTCGTTTCCTCTAGAGAAGCCCCTTGAATATCTTGGACATTTCTTTTTTTTTTTTGAGTCGCTCTGTTGCCCAGGCTGGAGTGCAGTGGTGCGATCTCGGCTCACTGCAAGCTCCGCCTCCCGAGTTCATGCCATTCTCCTGCCTCAGCCTCCCTAGTAGCTGAGACTACAGGCGCCCGCCACCACACCCGGCTAATTTTTTGTATTTTTAGTAGAGACAGGGTTTCACCGTGTTAGCCAGGATGGTCTCGATTTCCTGACCTCGTGATCCGCCCACCTCGGTCTCCCAAAGTGCTGGGATTACAGGTGTGAGCCACCGTGCCCGGCCTATCTTGGACATTTCTTTTTTTTTTTTTTTTTTTTT
>NW_016824383.1:2963251-2966306 GCF_001698545.2 Rhinopithecus bieti
TNNTCCGCCCGCCTCGGCCTCCCAAAGTGCTGGGATTACAGGCTTGAGCCACCGCGCCCGGCCTATCTTGGACATTTCTATCAGCAACAATCCTCTACAATCAGGTCACGGTCAAGGGGGAGGGGAGAAGTCTGTGATTCCCAGCACCATGAGAGGACGCAGCCACCACTTTGATACCTTGGAAAATGTGGATCAGTTTAATCTGAAAAATGTTGAACAATCTTTAAACACAGATGTCCCCACTTTCTGGATTTTCAGGTTGAAAGAGATGGAAACTACCCCGTTTGTTTTACACATGAAGGCTGCTGGGCCTTCTGAGATTGGCTAGTCAGTGGCAGATCTAGAAAAAACCGGGACTCATGTTTTCTGATGCAGAGATGTCTTTCAGCCGCACCACTCTGCCTGCCTGCCTGCCTCTCGTGTGAGCGCATCTGAAGCAGCAAGCTCTTGTAGACTGTGACCGGGAGGCAGGGAGAGCATCCCCCTCTCCACCCTCCTTAAAATGCCTCCCGGTAAGAAGTCTCTCTACTCCAGTCCAGGATTATAACACTTACTTTATTTCCTTTATTTTCTTAGGACCATGCAGAGACTGCATGCATTTCCTCCAAGGCTTTGTCACCCCGGGAGGTCCCTCAGTAGAAAGGATGTTTACATAGTGGGAAGGGTCAGAACTTTCCAAGACCTGACTTCCAGTCTTTGCTCTGCCCCTTAGTGATTTCCACTCCATCGAGACATTGATCTCTTTTCTAGAGCAGCGCACATTTATTCATTGTCCAAATATCAGGTACACTAAGCATTGAGACATAAAGAGGACAAGCAAGACCTCCTCCACGCCCCCCACCCCCGCTTCTAGGACCTTGCCCTGTTGTGGAGACAGATGGGCACACAGGCAACTACATCCTAAGTTCTAGGATAAAGCGACCACATATGCAGAGACAGGGAGGCAGGAGGCAGCCTGGGCTTCCAACACTGGGACTGCAGACGATTCTACTGCAGACTGTAAAGGGGTGGGGTGGGGTGGGGATAATGTTAGAGGTCGCCGGAGGCCGGATGACAAGGGACATCCTATATCTAACTAAGGAGGTTAGATGTTATCCTGTCAGCTCAGGCTGCCCTTGTAGACTTGAGGGCAGCATTACATTTCCCTGGCAGAAAGATCTTAGTTGTCTAATCAGCAAGGCCAGAGGCAGGGAAACCAGGCAAGTGGTTATCAAAACGTTCCAGGGAGTGAGGATGAGTTCCTGAGCCAGGAGAAGAAGAAGCCTGAAGAAAGGACCCTGCTTGAGTCCAGGAGTTTGAGACCAGCCTGGGCAACATAGTGAGACCCCATCTCTATTAATAAAATAAAATAAAATAAAATAAAATAAAATAAAATGGGAAGGCTAATTTAAAAACATGAAAAGAGGCCAGGGACAGTGGCTTACACCTGTAATCCCAACACTTTGGGAGGCCGAGGTCCGCAGATCACCTGAGGTCAGGAGTTCAAGGCCAGCCTGGCCAACATGACGAAAACTCATCTCTTACTAAAAATACAAAAAAGTTAACCTGGCGGGTTGGTGGGCACTTGTAATCCCAGCTACTCGGGAGACTGAAGCGGGAGAATCACTTGAACCAGGGAGGTGGAGGTTGCAGTGAGCCGAGATCGCACCATCGCACTCCAGCCTAGGAAACAGAGCGAGACTCCGTCTCAAAAAAAAAAGCAAAAAGAAACAAAACAATCAAACAAACAGAAAAACATGCGAAGAAAAGAACAAGAAAACACCCAAGAATTAGTAGTAGGAAACTCAAGACAGAGAGTGTTATGGAAACCTGGGGAGGAGATAATTCCTGAGAGAGATTGGAAAGCAAGATTGTCAAATGCTGCAGACCAGAAACAAGACAACACCAGGAAGCAGCCCATGAAATTCAGCCACCAGGAGGTCTTTGACAGCCTGAAGGGGGACGGTTCCGGGACCGCCTCGGGCAAAAGCCAGACTGCAAGTGTTAAAGAGAAGACACAAAAGCAAGGTTAGGAAGAAAGCCTCAGCTTCCTCACCTGACAATGAGGACGGCAATAAAATGTTATCAGACTGTGGATTCAAAAGCTTACCCATGGATGATTAAGAAGTTCCGGAGCTGGATGGTGGTGACAACTGCAACATCATGAATGGACTTTAAGGCACTGAATTGTATACTTAAAATGATTTAAATGATACGATCGATCTTATGTATATCACAGCACTAAATTGTATACTTAAAATGATTTAAATGATACATTTTGTCTTATGTATATCACCCCACTGAATTGTACACTTAAAATGATTTAAATGATACATTTTGTCTTATGTATATCACAGGCACTGAATTGTATACTTAAAAGGATTTAAATGATACATTTTGTCTTACATATATCACAGCACTTAATTGTATACTTAAAAAGATTTAAATGATACATTTTGTCCTATGTTTTTTAAAGGGGGAGAAAAGCTTACAGAAAATGGCAGTGTTCTGTGTAGGTGTTGTTTATTTATTTAGAAGGCTGAGGAGGAGTGGCTTGTGCTGAAAGCTTGGAGAGATAAGGGGCTGAATGATAGGAGTTTGAGGTGTCGAGAAAGCTCAGAGGAAAGGAGGCCACACCCCGCTCAGGTAACAGGTCCAGGCTGGTCCCTGACAAGTGTAAGATATGGGAGTCAGAACTGACTGTGGCCCAGCAATCAAAGTGTCTTCTTTTGAGGGGGAGGCTAAAGGGAGAAGGGAAGGCAGTGACTTCTCAGAAGCAGCACCGCCATCCTCACCTAGGCACAGGGTCCTCTGAGTACCAAATGAGAAATTGTATGCGAAAACCCTCGGTGAAATACCGCGTCCTGGAGGATCACGAGGTAGACCATCATTAGTGTCCCTCTGACCTTACGATTTTGCATTGTAGTAATTAATACAATATGAAATCATTTTTATTTTATTGAAGAGAATTTGGAAAATGTAGAAAACCATGGAATAAAATTAAAAATTACCATTGTTGGCCGGGCCAACATGGCAAAACCCATCTCTACTAAAATACAAAATTAGGCCGGGCGCG
>NW_016824383.1:2970799-2981772 GCF_001698545.2 Rhinopithecus bieti
CTGGGCCACAGAGCCAGACTCTGTCTCAAAATAAATAAATTAAATAAATAAATAAATAAATAAATAAATAAATAAATAAATAAAATAAAATAAAAGAAGCAGCTGCTAAAACTTTAAATTGCATATATGGCTCAGCTTTGGGATCTGCATCATGTTTCTACTGGACAGTGAGTGCTATTCTACTCTCAAAAGAGAATCTGGAGGCTTGTGTCAATTCGTTCACTAAGTGTGTGTGTATGCAGGTGGGTGTTTCAACCCTCATGACTGACACTTTTCGAAGAGGCCACAGATAAGGAGCCAAACTGTACCCGGAGATGTTCCAAGCTGGATAATTTAAAAGCAGTTTTCTGATTCTGGTGATCATGGCTTGGAGGCATTGTGATTCACCCTTGCAAATTTCTGAGAAATTAGAAGAAATTAGTCGGTAAAGACCAGAAAGCAAACGTGAGAAGATATAATTAAAGGGGCCACTGATTGGGATAAAAGGCTTATTTACATCAAGAGTCTTTCAAAGAACAGAGAAACCAAGCAGTCAGTTGAACATTAAAAAAAAAAAAAAAAAAAATTAGAAACAAGGCAAAGACAAGTGACCACACTAGAGGAAGCAGATACATCAAAAGTCGGAAAGATAATGAAAGATGAGAATCTAATTGTAGAGTGCACAGGTTTAGATTAATTATTAAAAGCTCCACACACACATTTGGATAGAAAAGGAGAATGCAAATTCAGAGAAAACTCAAAGTCCTCAGTTATTTCCTCTCCATCTCCCTCAGCCTCAGTTTCTCCATCTTATGAAACCAGATGATTTGTAAGGCTCCTTTCAAATCCATATTTGTCATTCTACAAAATAAATAGCTGCATGAAGATCTTTTACTTCTCAGTTTTATCTCCAAAATTTCATAGCCAATTCTTGCAGAGAAAATAAAATTACATATGAGCAAGAAAGGCTAATTGAAATAATCTTACCACCTAGAGATAGCCACTGTGAATACTTTAATGTATATTCTTCCTTATTCATATAGATATACATAGAAATAATATTGTATAAATTTTGTTTTGGCCTTTCTTTGTCAATGAAATATTGCAAGGATGTTTTCCTGTCTTGGTTTCCTTTCCACATCATTGTTTGTGACCGCTGCCAAGTATTTTGGTCTAAATGAAAGTATCAGGGTATAATATTAGTTGCAGTGAAAATGCAAGTGTCTCCAGGTTGGAAGAGATGAAGAAAGTTGAGAAAACAACATTTTCCTTGCACGATGCCTTCTACTTTACAAAAGACTTGTATAAAAGCTTTGTAATCAGCTGGGTGTAGTGGCTCACACCTGTAATCCCAGCACTTTGGGAGGCCGAGGCGCACGGATCATTTGAGGTCAGGAATTCGAGACCAGCTTGGCCAACATGGTGAAACCCCATCTCTACTAAAATACAAAATTAGCTGGGTGTGGTAATGCATGCCTGTAGTCCCAGCTACTTGGGAGACTGAGGCAGGAGAATCGCTTGAACCCTGGAGGCGGAGGTTGCAGTGAGCCAAGGTCACGCCTCTGCATTCCAGCCTGGGGACAGAGTGAGATTCCATCTCAAAAGAAAAAAAAGCTTTGTAATCTACAATGTGTTTTACATCTTCTCTTAAGACTGCCCAACTAGCAGCGCCTAGCATACGGGAAGCATCAATAAGTGTTATTACATAAATGGGAAATCAAACAAATNTTTTTCCTGAGAGGGAGTTTCTCTCTTGTTGCCCAGGCTGGAGTGCAATGGCACGATCTCGGCTCATCGCAACCTCCATCTCCCAGGTTCAAGTGATTCTCCTGCCTCAGCCCCCCGAGTAGCTGGGATTACAGGCATGCACCACCACGCCTGGCTAATTTTTGTATTTTTAGTAGAGACGGGGTTTCAACATGTTGGTTAAACTGGTCTCAAACTCCTGATCTCAGGTGATCTACCCGCCTTGGCCTCCCAAAGTGCCAGGATTACAGGCGTAAGCCACCACGTCTGGCCTATTTATATATACCTTTTAAACTTTTTATTTATAAATCTATTCTGAACATTTTCTTAAATCAATACAATTCTATAGAACAATTATTTATTTATTTATTTATTTATTTTAAGACATGACCTGCCGGGCGCGGTGGCTCAAGCCTGTAATCCCAGCACTTTGGGAGGCCGAGACGGGCGGATCACAAGGTCAGGAGATCGAGACCATCCTGGCTAACATGGTGAAACCCCGTCTCTACTAAAAAATACAAAAAACTAGCCGGGCGAGGTGGCCGGCCCCTGTAGTCCCAGCTACTCGGGAGGCTGAGGCAGGAGAATGGCGTAAACCCGGGGGGCGGAGCTTGCAGTAAGCTGAGATCCGGCCACTGCACTCCAGCTTGGGCGAGAGTGAGACTCCGTCTCAAAAAAAAAAAAAAAGAAAAAAAAGAAAAAAAAAACACAAAACATGACCTTACTTTGACACCAGAATGGAGTGCAGTGGCGCCATCACTGCTCACTGTAGCCTCAACCTCCCTGGGCTCAGGTGATCTTCCCACCTCACCTTCCTGAGTAACTTGGGCTGCAGGCATGCACCATCATACCTGGCTAATTTTTGTATTTTTTGTAGAGATGGGGTTTTATCATATTGTCCAGGTTGGTCTCGAACTCCTGGGCTCAAGCAATCTGCCCACCTTAGCTTCCCAAAGTGCTGGGATTACAGGCGTGCACCACCACACCTGGTTAATATATTTAAATTGTGTGTGTGTGTGTGTCTGTCTAGAGACATGGTCTCATTGTGTTCCCCCAGGCTAGTCCTGGCTTCAAGTGATCCTCCTGCCTCAGCCTCCCAAAGTGCTGGGATGACAGGTGTGAGCCCCAGCTCCCAGCCTTCACTAACACTCTGATTAGAAAACTGGTTTTCCCCTACCCCTGCCTTCCAACATGGCGTCCACTCTCTAACCCTCCCACCACCTACCCATTTTCCTTTGAATTAGACGGATGCTTAATAACTTCTCTAGGATACGGTTAGTGACAAGAGAAATAACGCCCTTCGGACGGAATTGGCCACACCCTGAAATTATCTAAGTCAGTAACATTTAGCAAACACTTATAAAATTCCTCTGATGTGCCTAACGTTTCATGAAATGGTGGATGTACAAATATTAACGTGATATGCCCCCCACCCTCAGGAGGTGCTTAGCTCAGTGGGGAATGTGGACACACAGGTGGGTTGTCTGAGGCAGAGCACTGAGCTGAAGGCATGCCACACCATCCGCTGAAGTTGTCCCCGTTTAGAAACATCTGTGGTTTCACATTGCTCTGAATGACATGTGATGTGGAAAGAACTGGCTGTAAGGCATACAGCAGGAAAGCAGATTGCGCAGCTTGGATGGCACAATCCTATCAGGACAGGGCACCAAGACCTGTCCTGTGTGATCCTTTCTACAGAAACAACAATAATGACACCTAGCACCTCTTTGGGCACTGATTATCTGTGGGACTGTCACCACGCCAGCACAGGAGACGGAGTCTACGCCAGGCCTGTGGTAGTCCATGATTGCACCCGTGCCACCTTTCACCATGAGGATGCCTGCCACCTTCAGGATCACATCTTTGGGTGAGGTCCAACTGGAGAGGGAGCCCGTCAGCTTCATGCCAATCACCTTGGGGCACCTCAGCTCCCAGGGGATCCCAGCCATGATCTCCACAGCATCGGCACCCCCAACTCCAATGCAGATGCCCCCCAGGCTGCCACCATTGGGGATGTGGGAGTCAGTGCCAATCAGAAGATCCCTAAGGTATGCATAGTTCTCCAGAATAATCTAGTGAATGATTCCAGATCCAAGCCTCCAGAAGTCCACACCATATTTGACACAGGCAGTTGCCAGGAAATTATAAACTTCCTGGTTGATGTCCTTGGCCCAGCGCAGGTCTTTCTCGTCCCCAAGCTGGGCCTCTTATCAGATGGTCACTGGATGGTGGATGGCACGGCCGCCCTGGGCAGCCCACTGCTGATGAACTGCAGCATGGCCACGCAGTCCAGCCGCAGCCACAGGTATGTCTTGCCCTGCTCGACTTCCTGGCTGGCCGGGTCATCCAGGTGTCCATACACAATCTTCTCCAAGAGGATCAGAGGCCGGTTCAGTCGTTTGCGAACAATGTTAATGTTCTTCTCTAGCAGCTCATAGTGGATGTACTCATTGGCCTCAAAGTAGCTCATCGCCATCTTGGCCCGTTGGCACAGGACTGAGGCCACACGGTATCGCCGCACACCCAGAGCTTTCTGCAGTCGGGTCACCAGTAGGCTGTAGGGTGCCATTTTGTGCACTGACAAAGATGAGGGTGTGTGAATCTGCCTCCTTATCAGTGATGTCACTCTCTCTGGTTGGCTGCTCCAGGACACCATCCCTAACCCCATCTGATTAGGGATGAGATGAGACCCCTCCTCTCACTGCTGTCACATCAGCCTGAGCAACCTCATCACACGGACTCTCTGTCACTTGCTCATCGCCCACCAGACATCCAAGACCTCTGTGTGGCTGGCAGATGCGTGAGCATGAAGTGTGCGGATCTGGGAAGCCTCTGGGCTCTGGCACCAGACACACCTGGGCTTGATTGCCGCCTCCTCCTCTGGTTGCCGGCTGGAAACCCTTTCACCAGACGCCTAGGTTGCTTCAGGTTCATTTTCCTCTTCTGCAAAATGAACATCCTCTTACTCATCTTGCAGGGATGATGGAAATACTGAACTATATCTACAAATAATTGCATATATTAACAACGCCAGCCACATAGTAAATTTTCATTCCTTGCATATATCGCCACCTAGTGGACATCTTTAATCAATAAGATTAAATCCGCCTGGACATTCCAAGCACGATTTCATACTCCTCCTTTCCATCCTGCCATCCTCAGCAACTCACTGGATACACCTGGACTGGTGCTGTCCAGCCTGCAGGCCGCCAGTCCCATGTGGCTGCTGACCACTTCAGCTGTGGCTAGTTGGAACGGAGACGCGCCCGGCCCCCAACATTTGTTTTTAATATTGATTACATTATTACAATCGTTGTCATATTTCTTTTTACCTTTTTAAATGAGGCTGCTAATGGCCGGATGCAGTGGCTCATACCTGTAATAACAGCACTTTGGGAGCCAAGGCGGGGCGATCACCTGAGCTCAGGAGTTCGAGACCAGCCTGACCAATATGGCAACACCCCATCTCTACTAAAAATACAAAAATTAGTGGGGCGCGGTGGTGCACACTTGTCGTTCCAGCTACTCGGGAGGTTCAGGCAGGAGACTCGCTTGGGCACGAGAGGCAGAGGTTGCAGTGAGCTGAGATCGGCTCAGATCATGCCACTGCACTCCAGCTTGGGCGACAGAGCAAAACTCCATCTCAAAATAAATAAATAAATAAATAAATAAAGGCCGGGCGCGGTGGCTCAAGCCTGTAATCCCAGCACTTTGGGAGGCCGAGATGGGCGGATCACAAGGTCAGGAGGTCGAGACCATCCTGGCTAATACGGTGAAACCCCGTCTCTACTAAAGAATACAAAAAACTAGCCGGGCGACGAGGCGGGCGCCTGTAGTCCCAGCTACTTGGGAGGCGGAGGCAGGAGAATGGCGTGAACCTGGGAGGCGGAGCTTGCAGTGAGCTGAGATCCGGCCACCGCACTCCAGCCTGGGCGACAGAGCCAGACTCCGTCTCAAAAAAATAAATAAATAAATAAATAAATAAATAAATAAATAAAAATAAAAATAAAAGAAGCAGCTGCTAAAAACTTTAAATTGCATATATGGCTCAGCTTTGGGATCTGCATCATGTTTCTACTGGACAGTGAGTGCTATTCTACTCTCAAAAGAGAATCTGGAGGCTTGTGTCAATTCGTTCACTAAGTGTGTGTGTATGCAGGTGGGTGTTTCAACCCTCATGACTGACACTTTTCGAAGAGGCCACAGATAAGGAGCCAAACTGTACCCGGAGATGTTCCAAGCTGGATAATTTAAAAAGCAGTTTTCTGATTCTGGTGATCATGGCTTGGAGGCATTGTGATTCACCCTTGCAAATTTCTGAGAAATTAGAAGAAATTAGTCGGTAAAGACCAGAAAGCAAACGTGAGAAGATATAATTAAAGGGGCCACTGATTGGGATAAAAGGCTTATTTACATCAAGAGTCTTTCAAAGAACAGAGAAACCAAGCAGTCAGTTGAACATTAAAAAAAAAAAAAAAAAAATTAGAAACAAGGCAAAGACAAGTGACCACACTAGAGGAAGCAGATACATCAAAAAGTCGGAAAGATAATGAAAGATGAGAATCTAATTGTAGAGTGCACAGGTTTAGATTAATTATTAAAAGCTCCACACACACATTTGGATAGAAAAAGGAGAATGCAAATTCAGAGAAAAACTCAAAGTCCTCAGTTATTTCCTCTCCATCTCCCTCAGCCTCAGTTTCTCCATCTTATGAAACCAGATGATTTGTAAGGCTCCTTTCAAATCCATATTTGTCATTCTACAAAATAAATAGCTGCATGAAGATCTTTTACTTCTCAGTTTTTATCTCCAAAATTTCATAGCCAATTCTTGCAGAGAAAATAAAAATTACATATGAGCAAGAAAGGCTAATTGAAATAATCTTACCACCTAGAGATAGCCACTGTGAATACTTTAATGTATATTCTTCCTTATTCATATAGATATACATAGAAATAATATTGTATAAATTTTGTTTTGGCCTTTCTTTGTCAATGAAATATTGCAAGGATGTTTTCCTGTCTTGGTTTCCTTTCCACATCATTGTTTGTGACCGCTGCCAAGTATTTTGGTCTAAATGAAAGTATCAGGGTATAATATTAGTTGCAGTGAAAATGCAAGTGTCTCCAGGTTGGAAGAGATGAAGAAAGTTGAGAAAAACAACATTTTTCCTTGCACGATGCCTTCTACTTTACAAAAGACTTGTATAAAAGCTTTGTAATCAGCTGGGTGTAGTGGCTCACACCTGTAATCCCAGCACTTTGGGAGGCCGAGGCGCACGGATCATTTGAGGTCAGGAATTCGAGACCAGCTTGGCCAACATGGTGAAACCCCATCTCTACTAAAAATACAAAAATTAGCTGGGTGTGGTAATGCATGCCTGTAGTCCCAGCTACTTGGGAGACTGAGGCAGGAGAATCGCTTGAACCCTGGAGGCGGAGGTTGCAGTGAGCCAAGGTCACGCCTCTGCATTCCAGCCTGGGGGACAGAGTGAGATTCCATCTCAAAAGAAAAAAAAGCTTTGTAATCTACAATGTGTTTTTACATCTTCTCTTAAGACTGCCCAACTAGCAGCGCCTAGCATACGGGAAGCATCAATAAGTGTTATTACATAAATGGGAAATCAAACAAATACGCATTAGCATATGTATCCTTATAAAACTGGATTTGATGGGCCTCATTCTCATAATTTTATGAATTTTAAGGCTACCTCTATTACCTTGATAAAATCCATTATAATTTACATAGTATCCACACAGACTGATCTCATTTGAGCCTCCCAGCCACTCTGTAACTAGGGTAGATAGCGTCAGTCTCATTAAAGGGAGGCCAGAGGCTGCGGAGGAGATAATCAGGGTCAGATAGTCAATCAGTGGAAGAGCTTGAGCTTAGACTCAAATCCATGACACTTTCAGCTGCTTCCTGACCATGACAAAATGTCCCGCCCCACCTTTATTTAAGCAGTTTGCAGTATAGTGAGGCAGACTCACCAGTATGCAGGTAAATGTTTAACATTCAGCTCTCGGGGAGTGGAGGGAGCCCTGGTTTGTGGAGTTTGCTGATTTCTCTGGTGTGAATACTTCCACATGGCAGATTTGAAACTACCGACGCAACGTGATGACGTCATTGTATAGCGACGTGCACAATCAGCTCACGGGTGCCAGCGGGCTCCAACGCATCCCTGGGTGGAATGAACTTTCTTTCCACCTGATTGTTAATTCCTGGAAGCCAGGAACCACATCTCGTTGTAATTTTCACTGTGCAATGCACACAGATGGCAATACATCAGCATTCAGGCTCAACATCATTGTCCAGCCTGGGTTTCTCACTCTCTGGTTTCCTCACCTGCCAGCCCTCTTCCCTTCGACCTAGTGAAGTACTTGGAGACAATCCTGTCCCCTTTACCATTTCCTTTTCCTTCCTCTCCGTTCACGTCCGGGTCACAGCCTGAGGCCGAGTCAGGGGCCCAATGCAAGAAGAGAGGCTGTGGGAACCTTAGGATCTTGCAAGGTTTTGTTTGTTTGGCTTTTTGTTTGTTTGTTGAGACAGGGTCTTGCTCTATTGCCCAGGCTGGAATGCAGTGGCATAATCACAGCTCACTGCAGCTTTGACCTCTCGGACTCAAGCACACCACTGTGTCTGGCTAATTTTTTTTAATTTAAAATTTTGTTTTAGAGACAAGTTCTCGCCATGTTGCCCAGGCTGTTGGATCTCATGCTTCGCGGTCTTTTAAGACCAAGCTTAGCGTCTTCTTCCTGTCCTGAAGTTCTGACACTCACCTTCTCAAAACGCCTGGGCAGCTGCTTCCATGGGGGCAAGTGGGAGGGGCAGAGGGAGCAGATGGGAGACGGCTCTGACCCTCAGTATTGCAGGGCTATTTCTTCAAAACTGAACTGGCACAAAACCCATCAACTATTTGGAAACCAGGATTCCTAGCTTCTGGTTTTACTGCCCAGGACTACAACTCTTGGGGCTATTTTTCTTGCCAGACATCTTACTGGGATTTTCTGCTGTGAAGAGCACTTCGTGCTGGTCTGCGCTGATAAAGAAATGTCATTTTCTTGAGGGTGGATGTGCTGATCTTGAAACAACGAAGAACGCGCAGGGAGGCGGAGAAAAGACAGACTTTGGCGCCATCTACTGGAAACTTCTGTTTCTGCATGATGTGGATGAATTGGATAAAACTGACAAAATGGAAATTGTATGTATATTCTGTTCTTTGATACATGATTGATGTTGAAAATCTCTTATAAGAAGAAATGTGGAAAACTTATATTTAATGAATCATTAGTTAAATGCTAACTTCTCTTCTACTAAAACTTCTATCAAATCTGCTGTCGGGCAAAAATAGTTGAATTTTCATTCTACTCCAACCCACCCTCCCTTACAAATACGGTGCTAATATTCAGGAACATAGCCAAGGACTAGAGAAGGGACAGCAGGCAAAACAAAGGCTGTGCAAGTCCACTGGCCTGAAAATCAAGTCCAGAGAAAGGGAAAGTGATTCTACCTGCAAAGCCAACGCAGCCCCTTGTGTGAGGAGGGGCGGACAGGTACCTCCAGCAACTTCTAAAAATCAAGTGACCACAGCAAAATGGAAACAAGAAAAGAGGCACCAGCTGCAGTCGCCACGGAGCCCCTGCTTAGCGGCGGCTTTGCTGGAGAGTGTCCCCCCTTTGTGGGGTGGGGCCGGAGCCTCAGACACCCGGTGTTGGGGGCAGATGTCTTCGCTCATTCCCGCGTCACTTCGGAGGTTCATCTACAAAAGCCAAGCCCCAGGCCGCTGGGCTTCATTTTCACACCAAACAGCACAGTCAGCCACGCCCCAGGCTGCTTTCTCTCTGCCACGTTTACGTTGTAGTTCATTCGAATCCATCTTCAGCAACTTACTTGCTGTATAGTATTTCAGCACACTGAAAAAAAACCTTTTCTCACGCCGGAAGCACTAGACCTGTTTTTACAGTGCTATGACTTGTCGTCTGATATCATTCAGAGCTTTTCCAAAACTGCCACCGCTATCATCTTGCAACCGCCTGTGAAGTGGGTGAGACAGTGCTGCTCCTAGTGCCAAGAGGGGAAACTGAGGCCCCTAGAAGGCTGAGCGCATCCTGTCACCGCGCACGGCCCCTCCAGCACCTCAGCCAGGTTCTCAGCCTCTCTGTGATGACTTACAGACCGGGGAGGCTGACGGTGTGTGGAGTTTCGAGTGGGGTCACCCTCACCAAAGCCTGCAGGGAGCTACTCTCCCACCCAGCCACCCCAGGCTGTCGGGGCAGGTGTTCCTGGGGCTGAAAGCAGAAATGTGGGGGAGAGACAACACCCCCAAAGACCCTGTGGAGAACACTGAGCTGGGGGTGATACGAGTTGGCCAGTTACATACATTTTAAATAGAGACGGGGCTTCGCTATGTTGACCGGGCTGGTCTCGAACTCCTGGGCTTAAGGGATCCTCGTATCTTGGCCTCCCAAAGTGCTGGGATTACAGGTGTGAGCCACTGTGCTTGGCCTTAACCAGCTATTTGTTGAGCCCCTACTGTGTGCTGGTGGCCTCGGGCAGACAATGACAGACTGGATGCTGTGTTGTCCTCATGAGGCGTCCAGTTAGAGGGAGCAGAGACAACGGTACAAATAACTACCATGCAAGCAGGAAATGGCCACTGTGCAAGATGGGCTGTGCTAGGAGGCTTCAGAGGAGGAGTGTCCCTTCCATACTCGAGAGGGACAGGGGAGTGCTTGGAGGGCCTTTAATGGGCCTCTGAATGGGAGAGTAGGTGTGAAAATGGTTTGGGATTCTGTACCCACACACTCACACCCCACACTCATGCACACTCACACTCACACAACACTCACCCACGCATACACATACACCCACATAACACTCACCCATATGCACATCCACATTTACACACACAACACCCACAAACACCCACATAACACTCTCACACACACACTCAGGTAGCACTCACACACTCAGGCACACTCACACAACACGCACACTCATCCACGCATACACATATTCACACCCACAACACTCACCCACATACACAGCCACATTCACACACACCCACAAACACCCACATAACACTCTCATACACACACCACACACACACGCACACACGCACACTCACACACTCATGTACACTCATACCCACACAACACTCACCCACGCATACACATACACCCACATATGCAGCCACATTCACACACACAACACCCACAAACACCCACATAACACTCTCAAATACACA
>NW_016824383.1:2984883-2991107 GCF_001698545.2 Rhinopithecus bieti
TCCTTCCTTCCTTCCTTCCTTCCTTCCTTCCTTCCTTCCTTCCTTCCTTCCTTCCTGATGGAGTCTCACTCTGTCACCCAGGCTGGAGTGCAGTGGTCCAATATTGACTTACTGCAGCCTCCACCTCCTGGGTTCAAGAGATTCTCCTGCTTCAGCCTCCCAAGTAGCTGGGATTACATGTGCACACCACCACACCCAGCTAATTTTTGTATTTTTAGTAGAGACGGTGGGGAGGTTTCGCCACGTTGGCCAGGCTGGCCTCAAACTCCTGACCTCAAGTGATACACTCGCCTCAGCCTCCCAAAGTGCTGGGATTACAAGTGTGAGCCATAGCGCCTGGCCCTATTTTCACTTCTTTCTAATACTTAGTGCTCTCTCTATCTCCTGCGCTTGCTGATTCACATATATTCTCCCTTCAAGTCTGCCTTGACAGTCTTCTGTTTTCAAGGGCCTCACAGCTACCTGGTTCCTTCTCTCAAAAGTTCCCTCTTCTGCAGGTAACTGCTCACTCACTTCCCTTGGACTACCCCTCTGTCTCCGTCAGTGTGAGGTGGGTTGTGTCCAGGGTCATCCACCAGAGGAAAGGGGACAGAAACCATACTTCTTGGGTCCAAGGGGAGTCAAGGAGATCAAGGACCAGGTTGGAAGCCCTTAAAATTGGTTGAGACCTGTATTTGGTTTGGGAGGCTATAGGCAAGGTAGAAATGAAAGGCTGTTCTTGGTCGGGCATGATGGCTTACTCCTGTAATCCCAGCACTTTGGGAGGCTGAGGCAGGTGGATCACTGGTGAATTCTACAGACATTTAAAAGCAACAATAATAATTTGTTGAATACAGTGAGTTTTAAATTTCTCTTCAAAGAATCAGTATGTCAGTATGTTCAGTGCTTTGTTCTCCATGTTAAAGTTGAACTTCCTCATTCTCCTCAGCCCTAGTTTCACTAAACAACCTTTTCCAACAGCTCCAATGAATAGTTCACATCTGTTCCCCTGGTCACCTGTTCCATCCTGAGTCACCCTTGGTCACCTGCTCTGACCTGAATCATCCAGAGTCACCTGTTCTGTAACTGCCCTTCCCACTAAAATACTCATCCCACCACTCTGGTTCATACCCCTGCTCTCTTTAAAGTAGCCAGTTGGAATTAGCTTAGACTATGCGGTCCAACCCTAGCCAATAGGGGAACAACGCCGCAGTAGGGGCTACCTGTGTCAGGAATAAGAACCCCTTCCCCTCCTTTGTTCAGGTGTGCTCTTGCCATTGTTTCATCTGTGAGTCACACCCTTCTATACCCTCCCTTGTTCAGGTGTGCTCTCACCATTGTTCCATCCACGAGTCACACCCTTCTATAGAAGTAAAATTGCCTTGCTGAGAAAATTAAATGTATGTATAAGTGCTACTTCATTTGTGGCACCCAAAATTTATTTACAACAAACTTTACACAAATTTTTCCAGAAAATGGAAATGGAGGGCTTATGTTACCTGATTTTAAGATTTACTAGAAAGATACAGTAGATGTGACAGGGTGGTATTGGTAGAAGAACAGACATGAAGATCAATGGAACAGAATAAAAAGTTGAGAAACAGATACATGGTCAATTAATGTTTGATGACTACCAACAAAATTCAACTTGGAAAGGATGATCTTTTTTGAAAAAGAAACAACCGGATGTTCATACACAAAAGTATCCTTAACTTTCACTTCACATCATACAAATATTTAACTCAAAAAGGGTCTCAGACCTAAATGTAAGAACTAAAACTATAAAAATTTTAAAACAGAGGTCGTCATACTTTTTCTTAAAGGGCGAGGTAGCGGATGTTTAGGCTTATGGGCCATGTGGTCTCTGTCATGACTACTTAACTCTGTCATACCACCAAAGCAGCCATAAACATTACGAAAATGAAGGGTATGGCCATGTTCCAGTAAAATCTTATTTAGAAAAACAAGCCACTGGCGTGCAGGCCATAGCTTGGTAACCTGTGTTCTAGAAGAGAACATACAGAAACTCTTTGTGAGGTTGAGTTAGGCAAAGATTTCTCAGAAGTGAGTTTTAATGGTATTTGAGATTCGTTTTAATTGGGTATGGTAAGACATGCAAATATGAAAATAATTGTTATGAAGGAAAAGATTTTTGTTATACTCACAGTCCCTAGAGACAGGAGGTGTGGTACTCCATGCAGGGCCACAGGGAGAAGTACTCAGGCAAGACAGCAGGCTGTGGTGATGCGAACTGGGGGTGGGAGCCTATATCATGGTTTTCGCGGGAAGAAATAGATGATGCAAGATAAGCAGTCAGGGTTAGTATTGGGCAGTTTGAACAATTTGGTGGCTCTGGGCCACAGGGACTGTCCCTAGCTCTCTGGTACCAGGTTCTGGGATGACTAGGGCAGGTAGATAATGGCGTGGAGTGTGGGAACCCACTAAGGGAAGCATGTCCTTTGCTATCTCTGGGAATTAGCTTACCCTGCCTGGGAGGGGTAGCCTCTTTTGGCTCAGTAAGGTCTCAGATGTCAGAGCATCAACAATACCAAAAATAAGAAAAGGTAGTTAATACAAATGACTCTAAAAGCACAATTTGTAAAAAGCAATCAATAAATGGGTCATCATCAAAATTGAAAACATTTGCTCCTCAAAGTACATTGTTGGCTGGGCATAGTGGCTCATGCCTGTAATTCCAACACTTTGGGAGACTGAGGCAGGCGGGCCACTTGAGCCCAGGAGTTCGAGCCAGCCTGGGCAATATAACAAGACCCCAATCTCTACGGAAAAAAAATAGCTGGGCAAGGTAGCATGTGCCTGTAGTCGTAGCTACTTGGGAGGCTAAGGTGGGAGGATGGCTTGAGCCCAGGAATTTGAGGCTGCAGCAAGCTATGATTATGCCACTGCACTCCAGCCTGGGCAACAGGGTGCGACTTTGTTTCAAAATAAAACTACACTGTTAAGAAAACAAAAAAGCAAGCCATAGAATGGGAGAAAATATTTGCAAAATATGTATCTGTTAAAGGAGTTGTATTCTGAATATATAAAGAACTATTACAAGTCTGTTATAAGAAGCTAAACGAGGCCGGGCGCGGTGGCTCAAGCCTGTAATCCCAGCACTTTGGGAGGCCGAGACGGGCGGATCACAAGGTCAAATACACACACACACTCAGGTAGCACACACACTCATGCACACTCACACACAACACACCCACGCATACACGTACTCACACCCACATAACACGCACCCACATACACAGCCACATTCACACACAACACCCACAAACACCCACATATTCTCACACATACACACACACACATCCACAGAATTACATTTACATACACATGCGCACATGTACACACACACACCCACACAACACCCACACACACATGCATACAAAGACACCCACATGACACTCAAATTCACACATACACATTCATACACTCACCCACCTCCACATTCACACATACACTCATATTCACACTTGCACACACACAAACAGAGGCACATCCTGAATTCCTCTCCACACCTCAGGCTTCCCAGGGCGGCCACAGGGGCCCGGTCTCTGCCCCAAATCCCCGAAGCTGTTACAGGTGAGATTCGCTGACGAGCAGGCCACATGTGTACCGCTGATGCTGAGACTCGCCAGGGTTTTCTCTGAAGCAAGATGAAAGAGGAGCATCCCTTCCCACCTGGCCGCCTTCTAGACTTGCTTTCAGCCTCGCTGGGCCCGGGGCTGCGGGAAGCCGGGCCGCCTGGCGTCGTTGGCTTGGGCCTGTGTGGCTGCTTTATCAGGTTTCTACAACCAAAAACGTTGGGGTGAATTATGGGCCTGGGAGCTACTTCTGTGTTTTCTGGGGACTCCCAGCCCTCCCGGAGGTGGGACAGTGGTCACTAAAATTGTTCATTGGTAGAGTGTTTTGGGTTTTGCTTTGTTTTTAGGACATGTGGCCGTCAAGGATGGGGCAGAGTGGTGCAAAAGGCTCAAGCTCTGGAATCAAACAGATCCCAGTCTCAGTCCAGCTCTCCATCAGCTCTGCCCCCTTGAGCCAGCTCTCTGCACCCCACTTCCTCATCCATAAAATGCTGTTGATAATAGTACCTGCCTTGTGTAATAGGTGTATCAAAGGAAACTGCTGGGGATTCGTATGCTGTCTAGCACGCTGGGTGTACTCAGTACATATCAGCAATACTGTTTTACTATCGTTAGGCACCAGGGAAAGAGGGAAGGGAGAAGTCAAAGAAGACTCGGGTTTTAGACAGAGCGAGTCCGAGAAAGGCAGTGTCCTGGGCTGTGTCCATGAGGAACCTGGTGTCCATGAGGAACCCAGGTGTGTAAGTGCATTTGGAAAATCTGTGAATTCCAGTTTTGGAAGTGCTGAATTTAGGATGTCTGGGGCATATGATGGAAGTGGTCACTGGGTATTGAGAAGAGAGATCAGGCTGGAGTTGGAGATGGGAGATTCACAGCACATAAGCAGAGGTCTGGGCCAGCAGAGGATAGGAGGTCATTTGGAAAGGGAGCTCCCAATAGGAAGAAGACAGAACCCAGAGGGCCCGGCATGTAGAGGTGGTGGGAAGAAGGAAGCCCATACGGGTGCGGGGGATTGTTGCAGATGGAGGAGGGAGGCCATCAGAAGGGACCCTGCCAAGGGAGAGGAGACCTCAGCCAGCACCCACTGGGTGCCTCTCCACTGAGCAGCCTACAAAGATAGATGAGACCCTGGCGTGGCTCTCAAGAAACTGACGGACTCTAGGAGCTCCTGCAATGCTGTTTAATTGCTTCTTTTTCTTTCTTCTCTCTTTCTTAGGAACAAAGAATCTTCAGTCTTATAAGATACAGCCTGTGGGAGCTCAGAGGCTCAGCCCTCCGTGTAGGGGGCAGGTCTGCTGAATGCATTACGTGGGTGGGCTGGCCAGAGCAGATGTCCTGAGTTGCCTTCCAGATCCACGGAGCTCCCCCCGGGGCATCATGGCACACCGCCCCAGACAGTCAGTAGTTTGAGAAGAGAGCTAAATGCTCTGTTTGGGAAGGAAGGAAGTGTTGGAGGTCTCCAGGAATGCAATGCAGCTATATTACCATCTTTGGGATAGCAAAAGATACATGACTTTCAAATTAATTTTAAAGCATGTCTAGTTTTGCAACAAAGCCACACATGTCTAGGGCAGGCAAGAAGCTAGATTTATGCAAGTCGAATGATTAAATGTAAACACGTGTTAGAGGGAGCCTGATGGCTGGGCTCGGTGGCTCACGCCTGTAATCCCAGCACTTTAAGTAGCCAAGGCAGGTGGATTACCAGAGGTCAGGAGTTCAAGACCAGCCTGTCCAACATGATGAAACCCCGTCTCTACTGAAAATACAAAAAACATTAGCCAGGCATGATGGTGAGTGCCTGTAGTCCCAGCTACTCGGGAGGCTGAGGCATGAGAATCACTTGAACCTGGGAAGCAGAAATTGCAGTGAGCTGAGATGGTGCCACTGCACTCCAGCCTGGACAACAGAGTGAGACTCTGTCTCAAAATAAAATAAAATAAAATAAAATAAAAAAAAAAAGAAGGAGCCTGATGATGAATGGGAACACTCAATATTTGCTCCCATAGCTCAGCTGGTTAGTGTGGAACTGTACCTCACCCGCCCTACTGCCTGTCAAATTCTGCTCCCATTGTGATGAAAGACCGCCCCAATGCACATATGTAAAAGATGCTCCCTATATGCCCGCTTTCTCTAGTAGGCAACTCTGTCCAACCTCTTGCTCATATTCTGATAAGAGTGCACAGATTGTGAGCACAATTTGAACAGTGACTTTTAGCACTGTGCGAGGAAATCTTGGAATGCCAGTAAAATCCAGGTTAGTTAATGTATAGGTACGTAATGATGAGGAGGAAGGTGGTGCAAGAACAAAAACAGGTCTCTTGTGCTTAATGGGCCAGGAGTTGTTTTAAGTACTTCACATGCAATAACTTGATCCTTACAACAACCATCACAAATGAGGAAACTGAGACAGAGTTTAGGTAACTTGCCCAAGATTGCACAGTGAATAAGTGGGAGAGGCAGGATTCGAACCCAGGCAGCCTGCCTGCCTCAGGGTCCTTTTCTTTAGATACTATGGTAGCCGCATCTCTGCATGATCTCATGTGACTTGATTAGCTTAACTTAGCTTTTTCAAAATTAAAATCTCTTTGTCCTCTCCCTATTCCTAGTTCCTTCCTTCCTTCCTTCCTTCCTTCCTTCCCTCCCTCCCTC
>NW_016824383.1:2993385-3008424 GCF_001698545.2 Rhinopithecus bieti
AAAAAAAAAAAAAAAAAAAAAAAAAAAGAAGCTAAACGAACTAATTTAAAAAATTTTAACACTTTAAAAGTGTTGGGGAGGAGGTGAAATATTTGAATAGACATTTCACCAAAGCAAATATACAAATGGTTAAGGAAATCAACATTATTCATCATTAACAAAATACAAATCATGGCCAGTCATGGTGGCTCACACCTATAATCCCAGCACTTCGGGAAGCTGAGGCAGACAGATCACCTGAGGTCAGGAGTTTGAGACCAGACTGGCTAATATGGAGAAACCCCATCTCTACCAAAAATTATCTGGGCATGGTGGTATGCACCTGTAATCCCAGCTACTCGGCAGGCTGAGACAAGATAATTATTTGAACCTGGGAGGCAGAGGTTGCAATGAACCGAGTTCACACCACTGCACTCCAGCATGGGCAACAGAGCAAGACTCTGTCTCAAAAAAAAAAAAAAAAAAAAAAAAAAAAACAAAAGGAAACCCCACCAGCTCTGTGAACCGGAAAATTATGGAACTGTTCCATGCCTGTATTTCCACACTTACAAGGATAATAATAATTAGCTCTCAATAAGTGTCAAGTTTCTGTCTCCTTTCCTTCCTTTCTTCCAGACTGTTAGTCTGAGCCAGCTATAAATCAAGACTGTCATTGATGGGTGGGGATTGGTGACCTCCCCCCTGAGGTCTTCAGATAGGAATCATGTCTCTCTAAAGGGGCGATCTCTAGATGTGAAGACTCTCATATGTGTCAAAATGTTAAATGTGCAAATCCTTTCTGTTCTGTAAACCTATGTGATAGAAAGGCTGGCAAAAAAAAAAAAAAAAAAAAAAGTGTAAAAAATGTGTAGAAGGACGTACATTGCTGTTTTGGCCAGGTGCAGTGGCTCACTCCTGTAACCCCAGCACTTTGGGAGGCCGAGGCAGGCATATCGCCTGAGGTCAGGAGTTCGAGACCAGCCTGGCCAATATGGTAAAACCCTGTCTCTACCAAAAATACAAAAATTAGCCAGGCATGGGGGTGTGCACCTATAGTCCCAGCTACTCAGGAGGCTGAGGCAGGAGAATCACTTGAACCCAGGAGACGGAGGTTGCAGTGAGCCAAGATCATGCCACTGTACTCCAGCCTGGGCAACAGAATGAGAGTCTGACTCAAAAAAAAAAAAAAAAAAAAAAAAAAAAAAAGTACATTGCTGCTTTCTTTGCAATAGCAAAACTTGGAGACAACCTCAATGTCCATCCATCAGTAAGGCTTGGCTATGTGAATGAAGAGATTTCCATTTCCTGGCCAGGCACAGTGACTCATGCCTGTAATCCCAGCACTTTGGGAGGCTGTGGCGGGTGGATCACGTGAGGTCAGGAGTTCGAGACCAGCCTGGCCAACATGGCAACACCCCCGACTCTACTAAAAATACAAAAATTAGCCGGGAGTCGTGGCACATGCCTGTAATCCCAGCTACTCAAGAGGCTGAGGCTAGAGAATTGCTTGAACCCCATAGGCAGACGTTGAGTGAGCCAAGATTGTGCCACTGCACTCCAGCCTGGGTGACAGAGTGAGACTCCGTCTCAAAAAAAAAAAAAAAAAAAAGATTTCCATTTCCTGGAATACAAGAGAGCTGATGGACAACATAAACCAGATCTGTGTACAGGAACTTAGGGAATAGCACCCAGCACATTGCTCCATGAGAAACCCATGTGGACAGCAGCGCATACAAAACAATCCCACTAAAGAAAAAGAGTGTGTGGCAGAGATCTCCAGCTGTTCCCCCGTATCCTTTATTTCATTTAGTAAAAGAAATCCGGCCCCCTCCAGCCCCGTTTTAAGTGGTTGGCTTGGGTGGGTGTCAAGGTTCTAGGGCAATGTGGCTGAATCCTACATGTAAGTGGGCAGTCGTCACCTCCCTTTTAGCCAGCTTTGTCAAAAGGTCTAAATTCTGGCCACAGGATGTGAGCAGAAGTGATATATGCAATGAAGGGGTCGTATCCTTCAAAGGGAAGCTAGTCGTTGTTCACGTCGTCTGTCCCCTTTCTGCAGTGACACCCTGGAGATAATGCTTTGATGTAGACAAGGGCCCCCTGCTACAGGACGAATCTTCATGCAACAGAGCAACTGCCTGCCTTGTCCCACTCCTCTAACGGCTTCTAGAAAGAGAAATTCACTTTTATCTTGTTTGAGTTACTGTAGTCTGGGGACTGTTAACAGCTGCAAATCCCATGTAGTAAGTAACACAATGCACCTTTATGGTATTACCTTTGCTAATAATGATAGTTTACTGACATCTAGTGCTTATTATGTGCCAAGCACTGTTCTAGGCACTTTACATAAATAACTTGTTTAAACCCCACAACAACCCTGGGAGGTGCGTACCATAATTGTGCCCATTTCACAGATGAGAAAACTGAGACACAAAGAGGTCAAGTATCATGAAAGGTCACACTGCTAGGAGGAGCAGCAGAGCTGGGGCATGCACTCAGGTAGTCTGACTGGGTTAGGTCTGTGTTCCTAACCATTGCATGCATAGAAAACCATTCTGGAGGTACAGATCCAAAATGACATCTGGAGTATGCGATGTAGGCAAGGGAGAGAATAAATTTTCTTTTTTACATTATACTTCTCTGAATGTTTGAATTTTTTATAAAAGTCATGCATTACTTCTATAGTTTTAAAAATGGAAAAACTGTAAAAGTCAAGCTATTTTACTGGAAAATAAATGTAATAGGGAGAGGTAACCTTAGTTTAAAATATAACTGAGGTGGGGCGTGGTGGCTCACACCTGTAATCCCAGCACTTTGGGAAGCTGAGGCTGGTGGATCACCTGAGGTCAGGAGTTCGAGACCAGCCTGGCCAACATAGTGAAACCCCATCACTACTAAAAATACAAAAATTAACTGGGTGTGATGGTGCACACCTGTAATCCCAGCTACTCGGGAGGCTGAGGCAGGAGAATCGCTTGAACCCAGGAGGTGGAGGTTGCAGTGAACCGAGATCGAGCCATTGCACTCCAGCCTGGGCGACAAGAGCGAAACTCTGTCCGGGGAAAAAAAAAAAAATATATATATATATATATATACACACACACACACACATATATACACATATATATATATCTTTAAAAATCCCCTTCTCAAGCCTAGTTGTTCACCTGGCCTCTCAGAGACGAGAGCTGTTCCATAGTGAGCCTGGTTCTCTAATGAGACAGAGTGAAGGGTGGAGCAGAGCAGAATAGAACTAAAAATGCTTTGCAGGGCCAGGCATGGTGGCTTATGCCTGTAATCCCAGCACTTTGGGAGGCCAGGGTGGGAGGATCGCGAGGTCAGGAGTTCGAGACCAGCCTGACCAACATGGTGAAACCCCATGTCTACTAAAAAGACAAAAATTACCTTGGCGTGATGGCGGGTGCCTGTAATCCCAGCTAGTCTGGAGGCTAAGGCAGGAGAACTGCTTGAACCTGGGAGGCGGAGGTTGCAGTGAGCCAAGATGGCGCCACTGCACTCCAGCCTGGGCAACACAGCGAGACTCTGTCTCAAAAAGAAAACAAAACATGCTTCGCAGATGGACCATGCTAGCCAGTTGATGTCATGTTCCACAAACAACCAGTTGAACACATTTCTCATTTTTCATCATTTGTTTTGTAATAATATATCTTCAGTGTAAACCCAGAAAGAGGAAAATAAAACCTCAGCCAACCACTCATCCCTTGAGAGGGTCTCAGGCACACAGCCTCTCTTACATTTATAAATATTTAGCACTCTAGTTCCTGGAAGAAGATAAGTACTTGTCTCTCCTAAACCTTCGTGTGGATGACAGCTCCATGGAGTATGTGTTCCGAGCCAAAACATACCATATTTGGTCTGAAATGAGTGGACTGCTGATTGTTTTAGTTTCAGATCTTTTAACTGGGACAAAGGACATTTGGTCCATACAGTTACCATCCACAAGAATACATGGTCTCAGGGGTTTCTGCCCACTTCTGAACCTGCAAAGCTTCGTAGTTGAGAAGGAAGATGTGTGCATGACACGGAACTGTATTCGAGCCCTGAGCATGTGTGGTTGTTTTGGTTTTGGGGTTTTTTTTTTTTTTGAGATGGAGTCTCAGTCTGTCAACCAGGTTGGAGTTCAATGGTTCAATCTCAGTTTCCTGCCACCTCTGCCTCCCAAGTTCAAGCAGTTCTCCTGCCTCAGCCTCCTGAGTAGCTGGGATTATAGGTGCCTGCTACCACGCCTGGCTAACTGTGAGCTGGCATGTTTTAAGTGTAAAGGGGCAAAGGGTATTTTGCGCTTCAGCTAGACTACTTCAAGAAAATAAGATCTGAGCCAGATGCGGTGGCTCATGCCTGTAATCCCAGCACTTTGGGAGGCTGAGGTGGGTGGATCGCCTGAGGTCAGGAGTTCTAGGCCAGCCTGGCCAACATGGTGAAACCTCGTTTCTACTGAAAATATAAAAATTAGCCACACGTGGTGGCAGATGCCTGTAATCCCAGAGCCAAAACTGTGTCACTGCACTCCAGCCTGGGCAACACAGCAAGACTCTGTCTCAAAATAATAATAATAATAATAATAATAATAATAATAAAGATCTGATCTGAACAAGTTTTAGGTTAAACAAACGAAAAGAAAAGCCCACCCACGATACAATTATTCCCTTTTTAAAAATGATGTGTTAGTACAGGCATTATAATCATTGTTCTACTCATTTTTTTTTTTAAGATATGGTCTCACAGTGTCATCCAGGCTGGAGTGCAGTGGTGCAACCAAGGCTCACTGCAGCCTCGAATTCCCAGGCTCAGGAGATCCTCACACCTCAGCCTCCTGAAATGATCTTTGTTTTAAACACATCTCTACAGAATGTATTTTTCAGGACCTGTCTGAACACTGAGAGGAATGACTTGGCCCCTCCTCAACTACATGATATGAACTGCACAGGGAAATTGTTTTGTTAACTACTTGGCTCATGTATGAGTCATTTTCATGAAGCAAACTTTGCTTTGAACAGGGTGGTTTCTGCTCAACATCAGTTCAGTTTGGTAAGCATTTCTTTTCTTTTCTTTTCTTTTGAGATGGAGTTTCGCTCTTGTTGCCCAGGCTGGAGTGCCAGTGGCACGATCTCGGCTCACTGCAACCTCCACCTCCTGGATTCAAGAGATTCTCCTGCCTCAGCCTCCTGAGTAGCTGGGATTACAGGCGCCCACCACCATGCTTGGCTAATGTTTTTGTATTTTTAGTAGAGACAGGGTTTTGTCATGTTGGCCAGACTGGTCTAGAACTCCTGACCTTAGGTGATCCACCCGCCTCAGCCTCACGAAGTGCTGGGGTTACAGGCATGAGCCACCGCGCTTGGCCTGGTACCCATTTAATGGGCATCTACTATGTGCTTACTTTTGTGGGGGGACCTACAGTAAACAAGGAACTCAGAGTCTAGCGGAGAAAGAATCGGATATTTTAAAATAAACACAATGACAAAGATAGAAAAGTGATACCCCCAGCACTTTGGGAGGCCGAGGTGGGCGGATCACGAGTTCAGGAGATCGAGACCATCCTGGCTAACACCGTGAAACCCCGTTTCTACTAAAAATACAAAAAACTAGCCGGGCGTGGTGGCGGCGCCTGTAGTCCCAGCTACTCGGGAGGCTGAGGCAGGAGAATGGTGGGAACCCGGGAGGCGGAGCTTGCAGTGAGCTGAGATCGCGCCACGGCTCTCCAGCCTGGGCGACAGAGCGAGACTCCGTCTCAAAAAAAAAAAAAAAAAAAAAAAGCGATAACATTTGCATTCCCCGGGTTTTCTGAGGGGCGGTAGTAGCGTGGTGCACAAAGCTCAAGGCAGAAGCAGAACCTGAGGACTCCATGATGGACGCCCACTCCCCTCCAGCCACGGCCCCAGCATCCAGGAGAGAAGATGTTTGTCTGCCGGTTCCCAGCCCACCCTGAGTTCCACCCGGGCTCTGGGTGCCAGGACTCTAGACTTACTGCATTCCACACCCTAGCTTCTGTGGTTACTATTGGCAATGGTGCACCAGGAGCACTGGAATTCTGGGCTGTGCGCCAAGGTCTAGGTTGCAAAGATGCCTGAAACCAGAGGGGGAAAACAGAGAAGAGTTCATCAAAATGATTAAAATTGCAAGGGATGGGGGGAAGGGAAAGTGATACCATTTCTGTGGTCTGAATGTGTCCCCTCAAATCCATATGTTGAAAATGTAATCCCCAATGCAATAATGTGGGGAGGTGGTTCCTAGCAGAGATGTTGAAGCCATGAGGGCTTTGCCCTCATGAATGGATTAATGCCACCATAAAAAGGGCTTGTGGCCAGGTGTGGTGGCTCACGCCTGTAATCCTAGTATTCTGGGAGGCTGAGGCAGGTGGATCACTTGAGGCCAGGAGTTTGAGACACACCTGGCCAACATGGCCAAAACCTGTCTCTACTAAAAGTACAAAAATTAGCCAGGCATGGTGGTGGGCACCTGTAATCCCAGCTAATCTGGAGGCTGAGGCAGGAGAATCACTTGCACCGAGAGGCAGAGATTGCAGTGAGCTGAGATCATGCCACTGGACTCCAGCCTGGGCAATAGAGTGAAACTCTGCTAAAAAATAAAAATAAAAAATAAAAAAAAGGAGGGGGGTGCTTGCGGGAATTGGCTTTCTCTCTTCTGCTCTTTCTCCACGTGAAGACAAAGCGTTCACCCTCTCTGGTCCTTCCACCTTCTGCCATGAGAGGACACAGCAAGAAGCTCCACACCAGATGCCTGTGCTTTGACCCGGGACTTCCCAGTCTTCAGAATGGTGAAAACAACATTTCTGTTGTTTATATATCACCCAGTCTCGGGTATTCTGTTGTAGCAATGCAAAACAGACTAAGACACCATTCTAAGGCATGAGTGAGCAATTCTGCCTTCTTAGGTGCAGAAGAAGAACAAAGGAAACTCAAGAGAGAAGGTATTAACTAAGCAGAATTTTGAGAGTTGAGTAGGAGATTACATAAAGGCTAAGAGGAAGAGAAGGGCATCCAGGCAGAACGGACCGACGGGGACTGGGAGGCATGAGACAGCGCAAGGCTCAGGAACCTGTGAGTGGGGCAGGAGTGTGAGGTGGGGAGTGAGGGGCTGGCAAGGGTCCCTCTTACCCCATGTGGGAGCCTGGGATTGCTCCATGGGCCAGGGGCCCCTTGTAAGCACAGTCCTGGGGCCAGCTGTTGTCTGTGACTTCCCTCTGCCCAGAACAGCTGTTGTCTATGACAAAATTTTTATCAGTCTGTGGCAAAATTGTTAAAGATTACATATATTATAATGATATATTATTATATAACAAAATTACATATACCTATAATCATACATTACATCTATAATTATACAGATGTGTATAATTTATCTAAAGCAAATTTTTCATAGCATGAACTATATTCAATTGAAAGGACTCTCTTTGATTCTGTCACTTTGCTATCCCTGTATTTTGATGTTTAAACATCTGGTCATTAATCAAATGATGGTGACAATAAAAAGCTAGGCATTCTGTCAGTGACTTCGGTTTCCATTGAAACTTTCAGAGGCCCAGGGAGTCCAAAATTATGGGATTCACTGAAATAGGATAATTGATCAGATTTTCATTTCCAGAAACTCCCTCAACGGTGGTATGGAGGTCAGGTGGGGATGGGCAGACTAGAGACAACTGAGGGCCATGACACGAATGACTAGGGACCCAGCTCCCTACGTCCCTTGCTGTTTGTATTTCAGCATAGAAATCATCCTCTTATGCCTGAATTGGCAAGCCAAGTCACACCCAGCCTGGAAACAGCACCTGGGATGACCTCGGAGAGGAGCCCCCCGCGTCCTCTTCCTGTTGATCGATGTTGATTGGCAGGAGTTGGAGATGTCTTTTCTTTTTCAAGAAATTGTTAATTCTCCTTCCTCCAGTACTTCCAGTACTGAAAAACAACCACCTAAAGCACCCAACCCTCTCCCACTTGGTTCTTTTAAAGCCAGAACCTTTAATTTTGAATTAGAAATCCTTCATTTCCTCCGCTCTTATTTCAAATCAGAGAGGTTGCCTGAATGATCCAATGGAGCTTTACACTCTTCCTGAAAACCAAGACCCCACTGACTGGTTTGTATTCCCACCTCTGGCTTTTCTGCACGGGCCAGGAGCACTGACCCGCCTAGGTTAAATCATGGTACAGACCTGCGAGAATCAGATAGAATGACCTTAACAGCGGCTGATACCAGAATCTTTCTTAAGAGGGAGGAACAGGATGGAATCAGGCTTGGAAATGGGAGTTCAGAGACCAGGCGATGCCAGGAATAAATATGCCCTTCCAATAGCCACTCCCCTCCCCACTCCCCAAACACCAAGTAAACACACACACACACAAAGCATGAACACCGCAAGCACACACCACACATGCAGACAGGCACAACACACACATACATACACCACTCACATATACACATACATATTTACCTATCTATACCACACACATGCGCACATCATTCACATACATATACACATATACATATACATGTACCACTTATACTCACATACACATTCATATATGTACACCACACACACACATACACACACCACATACCCAGATACCCACACATGCACATACACACCACGTATATAGACACACCATATACACATACATGCAGCACACACATACACCATATACATGCACCCTCCACATGCACACAGAACACACATATGCACACACCAGACACGTGTACACATATGCACCACACACACTTATGCTCACATGCGCACACACACCACACACGCACCACATACATGCACACACACACCGACCTTGCCTACTACTCCCTTCTGACTCTGGCTCTAGCCTCACTGCCCCTACATACCAGCCCTACTCCTGCCCCAGGGCCTTTGCACTGACTTCCCTCTGCCCGGAACACTCTTCCCCTGCATAGCTTCACGGCTCATTCCTTCACTTCCTTTTAGACTTTGCTTAGTTGCCGCCTTCTCAGTGAGGTTTTCTCTGATCCCTTTATTTAAAATTTCACATTTCCTGCCTCTCCCCACATTCCCAACCCCCCACGCCTCTCTATTTTCCCCAGAGCACTCAGCTTTTTTTAATAGATCATAACATTTACTTACTATGTTTATTTTCTGTTAACACTCAAGCATTGGAGAAGTGGAGAATCACCATGTGCCCTGCAAGGGAGGCTTGTGCCATCAGCTATGAGAGGTTGATTGTGTTTGGTTTTGTTTTATTATTATTATTATTATTAGAGATGGGGTCTTGCTCTGTTGCCCAGGCTAGAGTGCAGTGGTGTGATCACAGCTCACTGCAGCCTCAAACTCCTGGGCTTGAGTATCCTCCTGCCTCAGCCTCCTAAGTCACTGGGACTACAGGCACATGCCACTGTCCCTGATAAATAATTTTTTTTTTTTTTTGTAGAGCAGGGTCTGACTTGTTGCCCAGGCTGGAGTGCAGTGCATAATCATGGCTCACTGCAGCCTTGGATGCCTGGGCTCGAGCGTCCTCCCACCTCAGCCTCCTGGGTCACTGGGGTTACAGGCCCATGCCACCATGCCTGCCTTGCTGATTTTTATTTATTTTTATTTTTTATAGAGATGGGGTCTCGCTTTATTGCCCAGGCTTGTCTTGAACTCCTGGATTCAAGTGATCCTCCCACCTTAGCTTCCTAAAGTGCTGGGATTACAAGCGTGAGCCATGGCACCTGGCCACGTTGTTTCCTATACTTGTAGAAGGGACTCCCTTTCTGTGATTTGTCCTGTGAAGGTGTTAAGCTTGGTCCTTTACTATGATCCTTGTCTCAGGGAATAAGAGTCCAGAAGTCAGCAGCTTGGACAGTGAGGACGGCTCCATGCCATCCTTGGGGACCCCTGCAGATCACTGCAGCACCCTCCCCAAGTGTGCCTCATGGTTCAAGTTGGCTGCTGGAGTTCCAGTTACCACATCTGCATCCCAGGCAGCAGATGAAGAAAAGGAGGATTTCCCAGAAGTCCCTCACTAGGTAAATACAGAGGATACTCCAGGTGCGTCTTTTAACAAACTGTTCATGTCACAGCATCTGATGGTTTTCAAATTTGCTGGCATTGTTTCTACACCAAATCTTTTCCCACTTGACCATTCAGCCATTATTAGTAGGACACGTGACAAGGTGCTGTACAAGTTTCTTCCCAGCATTAGAACGAAGAGTGGGTGGAAAGGTCCTTCCTTTATCTGTTTGCATGTCTAGGTTTACATTTTGTTTATCCTCATACCTTTGTTCCTGCATAAGGAATGGCTACTTTGTAATCAGAATTAAATGGGCTGTATCTAGGAAATCGCATTGTGACGGGAATTGTCCTGCCGGGAACCAGGACACAAAGCCCGATGCTGACCTCCAGCAGATCTTCAGCTTCGATCAAAGATTCTCCATCTAGGGTGCTTATCAGATTCTCTTTCAAGTTTCAACCTGCCTTTCCCTCCTCACCCCTCATTAGACCCTGACACATGCTCAGGCTTATCAGAATTTGCAAAAAGTAATTCTGATTCACCATTCTCCCCTCCCTCCTCCTCCCTGTCTCCCCACCGTTCAGTCTACTCTGCTGAGAATGACTGTTATGGAAGAAAGCACGTCCCTTGCCCTGATAGAGTTTTTTTGAAAGCTGAAGAGGCTGCCGGGCCAGGAGGCGACGTCAGTATTATCTCAAATGCAAGTATCTCCAACTCTGGGTGCAGGAACCTCTTCAGTCAAAGACAGAAAGTTCACTGTGGATTTGAGTCACTGTTTTACAGCTCTGCAATGGAAAGAACTCTGTATTTGAAGAGCTGGCCTTGCCTCTTGCTTACTGAGTGTCCTTGAGCAAGGCAATCACTCCATTCTCAGTGTCCTCATCTGTAAAATGAGAGATGAAGACACTCCTGCAGATTACATGACATTGTAGAGATACGTTGTACACTAAAGAGTTTGTGGACTAGATGAGGCATTGTTACAACCATTGGTATAATAGGGTGAAGACAAGGGCAAGATTAATTGTACGGGGGGCGTGGATTGGAGAAAGATTTTTGCAAGGGGGGTTTGGAGCTGGACCCGTAGGAAGGTGGAAAAGTATGCCTCTTTTATCTCTGGTGTTGGTGGTGATTTGCTTATGTCCTGCCTCTCAGGACTCCCCTTGCCCACATTCCCAACAACAGCAATACCATCAAAGGCCATCAAAATGTCCACAGCCTTTCACCCAGCAATCCCACTTAGGGGAAGAGGATTTGAGGAAAGAAGCTCTACAGAGAAAGAGCAATACTCACTGCTGATGCTTTTTAAAAATAGCCAGAAAAGGTTGGGCATGGTGGCTCACACCTGTAATCCCAGCGCTTTGGGAGGCCGAGGTGGGTGGATCACCCGAAGTCAGGAGTTCGAGACCAGCCTGGCCAACATGGTGAAACCTCGTCTCTACTAAAAATACAAAAAAATTATCTGGGCACGTGGTGGCAGGCACCTGTAATCACAGCTACTTGGGAGGCTGAGGCAGGAGAATCGTTTGAACCCAGGAGGCGAAGGTTGCAGTGAGCCAAGATCGCGCCATTGCACTCCAGCCTGGGCAACAAGAGTGAAACTCTGTCTCAAAAAATAATNCATGCACACACACACCGACCTTGCCTACTACTCCCTTCTGACTCTGGCTCTAGCCTCACTGCCCCTACATACCAGCCCTACTCCTGCCCCAGGGCCTTTGCACTGACTTCCCTCTGCCCGGAACACTCTTCCCCTGCATAGCTTCACGGCTCATTCCTTCACTTCCTTTTAGACTTTGCTTAGTTGCCGCCTTCTCAGTGAGGTTTTCTCTGATCCCTTTATTTAAAATTTCACATTTCCTGCCTCTCCCCACATTCCCAACCCCCCACGCCTCTCTATTTTCCCCAGAGCACTCAGCTTTTTTTAATAGATCATAACATTTACTTACTATGTTTATTTTCTGTTAACACTCAAGCATTGGAGAAGTGGAGAATCACCATGTGCCCTGCAAGGGAGGCTTGTGCCATCAGCTATGAGAGGTTGATTGTGTTTGGTTTTGTTTTATTATTATTATTATTATTAGAGATGGGGTCTTGCTCTGTTGCCCAGGCTAGAGTGCAGTGGTGTGATCACAGCTCACTGCAGCCTCAAACTCCTGGGCTTGAGTATCCTCCTGCCTCAGCCTCCTAAGTCACTGGGACTACAGGCACATGCCACTGTCCCTGATAAATAATTTTTTTTTTTTTTGTAGAGCAGGGTCTGACTTGTTGCCCAGGCTGGAGTGCAGTGCATAATCATGGCTCACTGCAGCCTTGGATGCCTGGGCTCGAGCGTCCTCCCACCTCAGCCTCCTGGGTCACTGGGGTTACAGGCCCATGCCACCATGCCTGCCTTGCTGATTTTATTTATTTTATTTTTTATAGAGATGGGGTCTCGCTTTATTGCCCAGGCTTGTCTTGAACTCCTGGATTCAAGTGATCCTCCCACCTTAGCTTCCTAAAGTGCTGGGATTACAAGCGTGAGCCATGGCACCTGGCCACGTTGTTTCCTATACTTGTAGAAGGGACTCCCTTTCTGTGATTTGTCCTGTGAAGGTGTTAAGCTTGGTCCTTTACTATGATCCTTGTCTCAGGGAATAAGAGTCCAGAAGTCAGCAGCTTGGACAGTGAGGACGGCTCCATGCCATCCTTGGGGACCCCTGCAGATCACTGCAGCACCCTCCCCAAGTGTGCCTCATGGTTCAAGTTGGCTGCTGGAGTTCCAGTTACCACATCTGCATCCCAGGCAGCAGATGAAGAAAAGGAGGATTTCCCAGAAGTCCCTCACTAGGTAAATACAGAGGATACTCCAGGTGCGTCTTTTAACAAACTGTTCATGTCACAGCATCTGATGGTTTTCAAATTTGCTGGCATTGTTTCTACACCAAATCTTTTCCCACTTGACCATTCAGCCATTATTAGTAGGACACGTGACAAGGTGCTGTACAAGTTTCTTCCCAGCATTAGAACGAAGAGTGGGTGGAAAGGTCCTTCCTTTATCTGTTTGCATGTCTAGGTTTACATTTTGTTTATCCTCATACCTTTGTTCCTGCATAAGGAATGGCTACTTTGTAATCAGAATTAAATGGGCTGTATCTAGGAAATCGCATTGTGACGGGAATTGTCCTGCCGGGAACCAGGACACAAAGCCCGATGCTGACCTCCAGCAGATCTTCAGCTTCGATCAAAGATTCTCCATCTAGGGTGCTTATCAGATTCTCTTTCAAGTTTCAACCTGCCTTTCCCTCCTCACCCCTCATTAGACCCTGACACATGCTCAGGCTTATCAGAATTTGCAAAAGTAATTCTGATTCACCATTCTCCCCTCCCTCCTCCTCCCTGTCTCCCCACCGTTCAGTCTACTCTGCTGAGAATGACTGTTATGGAAGAAAGCACGTCCCTTGCCCTGATAGAGTTTTTTTGAAAGCTGAAGAGGCTGCCGGGCCAGGAGGCGACGTCAGTATTATCTCAAATGCAAGTATCTCCAACTCTGGGTGCAGGAACCTCTTCAGTCAAAGACAGAAAGTTCACTGTGGATTTGAGTCACTGTTTTACAGCTCTGCAATGGAAAGAACTCTGTATTTGAAGAGCTGGCCTTGCCTCTTGCTTACTGAGTGTCCTTGAGCAAGGCAATCACTCCATTCTCAGTGTCCTCATCTGTAAAATGAGAGATGAAGACACTCCTGCAGATTACATGACATTGTAGAGATACGTTGTACACTAAAGAGTTTGTGGACTAGATGAGGCATTGTTACAACCATTGGTATAATAGGGTGAAGACAAGGGCAAGATTAATTGTACGGGGGGCGTGGATTGGAGAAAGATTTTGCAAGGGGGGTTTGGAGCTGGACCCGTAGGAAGGTGGAAAAGTATGCCTCTTTTATCTCTGGTGTTGGTGGTGATTTGCTTATGTCCTGCCTCTCAGGACTCCCCTTGCCCACATTCCCAACAACAGCAATACCATCAAAGGCCATCAAAATGTCCACAGCCTTTCACCCAGCAATCCCACTTAGGGGAAGAGGATTTGAGGAAAGAAGCTCTACAGAGAAAGAGCAATACTCACTGCTGATGCTTTTAAAATAGCCAGAAAAGGTTGGGCATGGTGGCTCACACCTGTAATCCCAGCGCTTTGGGAGGCCGAGGTGGGTGGATCACCCGAAGTCAGGAGTTCGAGACCAGCCTGGCCAACATGGTGAAACCTCGTCTCTACTAAAATACAAAAAAATTATCTGGGCACGTGGTGGCAGGCACCTGTAATCACAGCTACTTGGGAGGCTGAGGCAGGAGAATCGTTTGAACCCAGGAGGCGAAGGTTGCAGTGAGCCAAGATCGCGCCATTGCACTCCAGCCTGGGCAACAAGAGTGAAACTCTGTCTCAAAAAATAATAATAATAAAATACAAAATAAATAGAATAAATAAATAAAAATAGCAAAAAAAAAAAAAAAAAACCCCAAAAAACTGGAAACAACCTAAACGTTAGCAGTAGAGAAATGGTTAGATTAAGTGTGCACCAATAAATGGGATGTAAACAAAATATTAAGTATGAAACTATGCTGCAACGTGGAGGTTATTACAGTACCAGGCTAATGGAAAGAAAAAGTGAAGACAAAGTGATGTCTATATATTGTAATGGCAACCCTGTCTAGAATATTTGCATATTATAATTGATTAGAATATTAAAAAGAAAAAAGCAGTATTGGGGTAATAGTCTTATGTTGGTATAAAAATTTCCAAACGGGGGCCAGGTGCAGTGGTTCATGCCTGTAATCCCAGCACTTTGGGAGGCCAAGGCAGGCAGATCACCTGAGGTCGGGAGTTCGAGACCAGACTGACCAACATGGAGAAACCCCATCTCTACTAAAAATACCAAATTAGTTGAATGTGGTGGCACATGCCTGTAATCCCAGCTACTTGGGAGGCTAAGGCAGGAGAATCACTTAAACCTGGGAGCTGGAGGTTGTGGTGAGCCGAGATCACACCATTGCACTCCAGCCTGGGCCACAAGAGCGAATCTCCATCTCAAAAAAAAAAAAA
>NW_016824383.1:3008778-3012771 GCF_001698545.2 Rhinopithecus bieti
CTCTACTAAAATACCAAATTAGTTGAATGTGGTGGCACATGCCTGTAATCCCAGCTACTTGGGAGGCTAAGGCAGGAGAATCACTTAAACCTGGGAGCTGGAGGTTGTGGTGAGCCGAGATCACACCATTGCACTCCAGCCTGGGCAACAAGAGCGAAACTCCATCTCAAAAAAAAAAAAAAAAAAAAAAAATTACCAACAAACCCTTGAATATCATTACACTGGTGGAAACAGTGTTGTATTTGAAGTTAGAAGACTGCATGCTAGACCAGGCATGGTGCCTCACACCTGTAATCCCAGCACTTTGGGAGGCCAAGGTGGGTGGATCACCTGAGGTCAGGAGTTTGAGACCAGCCTGGCCAACATGGAGAAACCCCGTCTCTACTAAAATTACAAAAATTAGCTGGGTGTGGTGGCAGGCACCTGTAACGCCAGCTACTCAGGAGACTGAGGCAGGAGAATCGTTTGAACCCAAGAGGCAGAGACTGTGGTGAGCCGAGATCACGCCATTGCCCTCAAGCCTCGGTGACAGAGCCAGACTCCGTCTCAGAAAGAAAAAAAAAAAAGAAGACTGCATACTAGTCTTAGCTGTGCCATTTATTAGCTGTGAGACCTTGGGAGACTATTTAAATACCCCCAGCCTCGGTTTCGTCACTGGTGAAGCAGTTTGTGGTAGGTAGCCCACGGGGCCGCTGTGGTGATTAGATGAGACAGTCTATGCATCACACACTGTAAATGGCATAGATGTAACCCTCCCCCTCACCTGCAGGGCAGTGAGTCAGCCAGTCCCCAAACCTCATCCCTGTTCTTAGACCTATGAAGGATAAAGGGGAAGGAGCAGGCCAGGAGGCAGGGAGATCCTTCAGCCTTGGGGAAGGAGAAAAGGGCAGGAACATTGGTGGGAGGACCCACAGCCTGCAGTGTGGATCTAGGAAAGATTGGGCTGGGCCACTGAGGCCTGCTTAGCAGATCGCTGGAGAGAGGAGCAGGCATCCTATAGGAATGGGCTTGCTCCAGCACCCCCACTGGGCTCAGGGACACGGGACCTCAGCGCGATGCAGCGGTGGCCCCAGAGACCAGCAGCTAGGGCTGTTTGTCAAGCATGCTTTGTGCCTTAGAGCTGAATGGAGTACACTTAGGGCCAGCATGTTCTCCTCTTCCTTACTCGTCACCTCCTCAGTTCCCCAACCTTTCTGAATCTGCCCCTGTCACGTATTGGAGTCTTCAACTTTCTCCTGCATGCTTCCATGTTCATGTCATTTATTTTCTTTTTTTTTTTTTTTTTTTTTTTTTTTTTTTTTTTTTTTTTTTTTTTTTTTTTTTTTTTTTGAGATGGAGTTTCACTCTGTCGCCCAGGCTGGAGTGCAGTGGCCGGATCTCAGCTCACTGCAAGCTCCGCCTCCCGGGTTTACGCCATTCTCCTGCCTCAGCCTCCCGAGTAGCTGGGACTACAGGCGCCCGCCACCTCGCCCGGCTAGTTTTCTGTATTTTTTAGTAGAGACGGGGTTTCACCGTGTTAGCCAGGATGGTCTCGATTTCCTGACCCCGTGATCCGCCCGTCTCAGCCTCCCAAAGTGCTGGGATTACAGGCTTGAGCCACCGCGCCCGGCCTCATGTCATTTATTTTCTAATTCCCCCCAAATTGTGCTGACAGAGTAATCATCGCAGAGCACAGCTCACCTTATGCCACCAAACACTTATTGGCTTCTCATTGTCTAAGAATCCAGCCTGTCTCTCCAAGCTAGTGTGACAGGGTGGGGCTAGGCCTGTTCTTCCAGCCTCCTCTCCGTCTTAGCCTGATTGTCCCTGTCTGCGGACCTACATCATACATTGGGGCTGCTCATGTAACTATTTATTTAATCGTGAAAAACATAGGAAGCTGCTTCTGGTTGTGTGGTGAGAAATTACACTCAGGATCTGAATTTTGTGTCCAGGGAACCTCGATGGCTTTTGCAACCCATAGGAGTTTCAGAAAATGAGATTAGGGTAGAAGCAGCTTGCTAAGACCCCACTCCAGGTTTTCTGAGACCCACACACTTCCCTGCACAGGCAGAACACCAGCTATCTTCCCATAGGCACATGGGAGATTTGGGAAGTCAGGCTCACAGAATATTCCTCAGCCAGCTGCTTCTAGAAAGATGTCTTTTGTGTTTATTTTGGTCACCTCTAACTTGTATATGATTTCTGTGTCAAAACCCTCACATTGGGCCAGGGCGCAGTGACTCACATCTGTAATCCCAGTACTTTGGGAAGCTGAGGCAGGGGGATGGCTTGAGGCCAGGATTTCGAGACCGGCCTGGGCAATGTAGCAAGACTCCATTCCCAAACTTAAATTCCTCTGGATGTTCACTGCTCTGTTGAATCTGCCCAGAATGAACCTGTGCAACCTGACTTCCTCGTTTCCATGTGTGGCCTTCCAGTTACCCTGCTGGCTCAGCATTTGCTGTCAGAAGGTAACTTTTGCCACCGAAATGGATGACGGTGTGGGGTTTTTAGTGTGCAAGAAGCCAAGGGCTCCTGGGAGCAAGTGGCAGCTCAGGAGATGTGCAGCAAGTGATGCTTTGAGAACGGCCTGGCAGGGGCATCCCTGTCTTTCTGCAGGGAGGCAAAGCTAGTCCCACCATGAAGTGGCTAGCAGCCCTCAGTCCCTGTGGCATAGATGCCATCCTTCTTAAGGATGGCACTGGCACACCTCTTTCTTGTTTATTTATTTATTTTTGAGACAAGGTCTCCCTCTGTCACCCAGGCTGGAATGCAGTGGCATGATCTCAGCTCGCAGCCTCAACTTCCCGGGCACAATTGGTCCTCTCACTTCTGCCTCCTGAGTAGCTGGGACCACAGGAGCGTGCCACCATGCCCAGCTAATTTTTGTATTTTGGGTAGAGATGGGGTTTCGCCATATTGCCCAGGCTGGTCTCGAACTCCTGAGCTCAAGTGATCCACCTGCCTTGGCCTCCCAAACTGCTGGGATTACAGGCGTGAGTCACCACGCCTGGCCAGTACTGGCAGATCACTTTCTTCCCAACTTAAATGATGCTAGAGAGAAACAGGTGGGCCTGATGAAAACTGATGATTACCGTGGCTGTGCTGATATCTATTACTGAAATGTGGTGGGTTCTGCTGGATTGCAACAGATGTGTTCCTAAAAATCACTGCAACAATAAAGCCACAGGGCTCACCAGGAAAACTGGGTTAGGAGTAGAATAATCAAAAACTTCATTAGTGACATTAACAACCTAGGAACCTAATAAAAATGGCAGCACAGTTTCATATATGTTCCATGGTTAAGAAATGCATATACAGTACAGCAACGATAGGACGTCAGCTTGCAAAAGACCTGAAGTTCCCATGCAGGGTGTTCACCTACCCTCCTCCCCACTCACCGGCTGGCTCCCAGGCCCACCACCTGTGTAAAAGAGGAAGAGAGCAAAACAGAAAGGAAAAAAAAGGGGATGGAAAGAAAGAGAAAAGAGAGGAAATACGCAAAGTAGGCTGAGAAGGAAGGGGGGGAAATTAAAGAGAAGGCGACCACACGGCCCAGTGGCCTTTGGAAGGGTGGCTGCTTGTGAGTTACTGTGAAGGGGTGGAAGGAGCAGCATCTGAAATTCAGTGTGGAAAGTTGGGACCCCAGGTGGGGGTGGGGGTGGCTCATTGTCCTGGCCAGGGTGGTGCATGAATCGCTTTGTGCACTCCAATGCAGCTCAGTTCACCCGCATGCAGTATTCTCTGTTCATCTAGTGTTTTTCAAAGACAAAATCTTATATGAGCAAGTGCGACATTCACATTATGCAAATTATTCCCTGATACAGGTACACCCTGTTTTATTAAGATTCACTTTATAGCACTGCACAGATATAGCCTGTTTTACAAATTGAAGGCTTGTGACTTCCCTGCATTGAGCAACTCTATCGGTGCCATTTTTCCAACGGTGTGCGCACGCTTCACGTTTCTGTGGCAGCATTTTTTGACAATGAAGTATTTTTGGTGTGTGCA